>NC_138769.1:652948109-653198109 GCF_965119305.1 Pelophylax lessonae | reverse complement strand
TAGCACCCCATACTGACAGAAAAACACAGAATTGTTGACATTGTTGCAGATTTATTAAAAAAGAAAAACTGAAATATCACATGGTCCTAAGATGGTGAGAAATCTTATTTCTCACCATCTTGGAGTCCTTCAGGTGTTTTTTAGCAAACTCCATGCGGGCATTCATGTGTCTTACACTGAGGAGAGGCTTCCGTCGGGCCACTCTGCCATAAAGCCCCGACTGGTGGAGGGCTGCAGTGATGGTTGACTTTCTACAACTTTCTCCCATCTCCTGACTGCATCTCTGGAGCTCAGCCACAGTGATCTTTGGGTTCTTCTTTACCTCTCTCACCAAGGCTCTTCTCCCCCGATAGCTCAGTTTGGCCGGACGGCCAGCTCGAGGAAGGGTTCTGGTCGTCCCAAACGTCTTCTATTTGAGGATTATGGAGGCCACTGTGCTCTTAGGAACCTTAAGTGCAGCAGAAATCTTTTTGTAACCTTGGCCAGATCTGTGCCTTGCCACAATTCTGTCTCTGAGCTCTTCAGGCAGTTCCTTTGACCTCATGATTCTCATTTGCTCTGACATGCATTGTGATCTGGAAGGTCTTATATAGACAGGTGTGTGGCTTTCCAAATCAAGTCCAATCAGTATAATCAAACACAGCTGGACTCAAATGAAGGTGTAGAACCATCTCAAGGATGATCAGAAGAAATGGAAAGCACCTGAGTTAAATATATGAGTGTCACAGCAAAGGGTCTGAATACTTAGGACCATGTGATATTTCAGTTTTTCTTTTTTAATAAATCTGCAACAATGTCAACAATTCTGTGTTTTTCTGTCAGTATGGGGTGCTATGTGTACATTCATGAGGAAGAAGAATGAACTTAAATGATTTTAGCAAATGGCTGCAATATAACAAAGAGTGAAAAATTTAAGGGGGTCTGAATACTTTCCGTACCCACTGTATGTTCCCCCTTCACGTACACGCTCCAGCGGAGACTACAACTGTACATGCAGGTGTTCCACAATCATTGGCAGCAATGGACACAGCCGCTGTCAATCATTGCTATGGAGGAGGATAAGAGGTGTAGCGTTTGTGCTATGTCTCATTCACACTGCCTGTGTGTGCGGTCCCTGAAATGGCTGCATGTTCAGTTGTAGTCTGAGTGGGACCACGTATGTACAGTAGACTCCTACAAGACTTCATAGGTCTGGGCAGCACAGGGGGCATACATAGAACAGCAATGTAGATGCGCAATTAGAGGTCAGGAGGAGATATACTTAAAAGACATCAAATACGTGTAAATTTTAAAGAATATGGAGAAAATGGGGTTTTTATAACCCTACATTTTCTCTATGGGATGGGAGCAGGTGTACTTATTTTAAAGATAAATTTTATTAGCCAGGTTCAGTCAGTGTAGTCCTTTTCATTCTATTGTAAAGGCAAGGTTGAACTTTTGACCCGAGACAGGTCAGTTTCAAGCTTCCCGCCCAGAGTCAGTGGGTATCTGGGCAGATTTTATGTTTTTCAGGTTTTTCCCGCTCTGGGGAGCAGTGTCTCTGGGCAGATCAGCGCGTGGACCCCTGTTCCCGCCTGAATCTTCCCGCTTCTGGGGGCTAACCAGCCCCAGCCAGTTCGATTCAGGGCTATATAACAAGTGACTGCGGGGCTCCGAGTCACTTCATCACCTCAGGAGATTCTGGAGCGTTTCTCTCCCCCAGGCTGTCTACCTATCTCCGGCTTGAAAATCATCTGCCTGAATTGGGAGCTACCCCTGCTTTTCAAATGAGTCTGCTGCGGAAGGTTATTGAGCGTGCCGGTGAAGCTGGGGGCGATGCCTGGCTGAGGCACTGTCTGGACTTACCCACATCTGAAGTCCCGGTGGCGGCAGTGGTCGAGCCCGCGGAGCGGCGGGAACGGAATCCCTCGGAGGAGCTGTGCGGGTCGGCATCAGAGTCGGATAGACGCCATGAGGATTCGTCACGTCCGGAGGTTCGGGCGGAAGTCGGGGGTACGGCTTCGGACATGCGCAGTACCGGGCTATCGGTATCGGCGACTACGGAGGCCGGTCCGGCCAAAAGAAGACGGACGCCCAGGAGGAGCTTCCCTTCGCCTTCTCCCCCCAGTACTTCCGGGGCATCACACCACAAGTCGTCCGGCAGGAAAAGGAAGGAGGGGACCGTTGCCAGCACACCAAGGAGCGCGAATGGAAGACCGAGCGGGAGGTCGGAGGTCAGCACGCCGGGAGCATCCTCAAGAATCCAACATCCCCCTGGGCTCAGGGCTTCGAGGAGGGATACGGAGTCTGCTATCAGCGCTGAAGCCGCCGCTGCTACCCACAGGGCATCATCATCGGGAGTCGCCGACCAACAACCTGCCTCTGCATTGCCTGTCTGGGGTGAGTCATCAACTCCAGCAATGTCAGGAATGTTAGCTGTTATGTTAAGAATGTGTGAGGAATTCAAATCGGTCTCAGACCATTTGAAAAGCTTCTCTGTTCCTTCTGCTTCAAATGTCTGGACAGCGCCATCTTGTGGCGCTTTACCAGATTGTCATCCTATTGAAAATACCCCTTCTTTGACAGCTCAATCAGAAGGTCATCCTATTGAAAATACCCCTTTTTTGACAGCTCAATCACAGAACCTCCCAGAAACTAGCCTTAGGGAAGCCATAGTTTGTGAAATTTCACCTTTAGGTTATCATTTATCCGAGGCTGTGAAGGAGAAGATTTGGTCTGGGGTTTATATAGACATGCTATCTCTTTTACCTTCATCAAGGGATTTTGTATCTAAACCTGAAAAAAAGAACGATGAGGAAGAAAGGAGACGTCCTATCACCAAATCGTTCAATAATTGGCTTCAAGCATTTTTAATTTTTTCAAGCGTTTTGTGTGAAAAACATCCAAACAAGAGTGTGGGCCTATTTCAACACATTGAGGTGATTTTGGAGGCTTTCAAAAATTTCGGTGGGGTAGCGTGGTTTAGCTACGATGTCGCTTTTCGGCAAAAGCTAGCTGTGCAGCCTTCACTGAAATGGGGGGTGAAAGATGTAGGATTATGGTTGGATTTATTTCTCCCCCAGCGATCCTTTCCCCCCAAGCAGCCTGCTACGGCCCAGCAATCAGGAAATCAATCTTTTAGGAAAGGCTTGTGCTTTAATTTCAATGAGTCCCAGTGCAAGTGGCCTGGCTCGTGTAAGTTTAAGCACGAATGCGCTTTCTGCTCAGGCACACACCCAGTTTACAAGTGCTTCAAAAAGATGGGAAGCTCGCAACAATCAGGGATTTTTCAAAAGGGCCCGCACACCAGTGAGGTTTCCAGAAATGCTCCCCTGGCTGCTCCAGTACCCAGACAGGGAGAAAGCACTAATACTAATTGAGGGTTTTCGTGACGGTTTCCTTTTACCACCATTTCGTGGTCTTGGTTGTACCATACATAGGAATTTGAAGTCTGTTTTTGCTTTGCAGGATATAGTTGAAGAGAAAATTTCTAGTGAGCTGAGGGAAGGCAGGTTTGAGGGCCCATTTTTAGAACCTCCTTTTAAAAATTTTAGAGTATCCCCTTTGGGAATTGTCCAAAAAAAAGAACCGAATACCTACAGACTGATTCACCACCTGTCCTACCCAAAGGATGGCTCTCTTAATGACGACATAGATGAACATTTAGCGTCTGTTCAATACGCTACTTTTGAAGACGCTCTAGAGAGACTTCGTTGGGCAGGACAGGGGGCGCTTCTGGCGAAGGCAGACGTAAAGTCTGCTTTTCGCTTATTACCTATTCACCCTTGCTCCTTCAATTCATTGGGTTTTTATTTTAATGAACGTTTTTATTTTGACAAATGCCTCCCAATGGGCTGTTCGTTATCGTGTTTTTATTTCGAGACTTTTTCCACTTTTTTGGAATGGGTGGTATCCCAAATCTCGGGATCTCATCTGGTGGTTCACTACCTAGATGATTTCCTTTTTATGGGTCCCGCCTCTTCTAACACTTGCGCTTTGTTATTGAAGGTTTTCACGCAGGTTTGTGATCATTTTGGGGTCCCCTTAGCCCGGGAAAAGACAGTTTTTCCGTCCAAAAGCATAGTATTTTTAGGTATCACCATAGATGCTGAGCGGATGGAATTCCGTTTACCCGAAGAAAAGATTGAAAAACTTCGCAGAGTTTTGTTGTGGATAATTCGTCGCAGAAAGGTTTGTTTAAAAGAACTGCAATCGTTACTAGGCCTATTGGCATTCGCATCTAGAGTGATTCCTATGGGAAAAATCTTCTCTAGGCGAATATATGCAGCGATTGCAGGGCTTAAATCCCCTTCATCGCATGTTAAAATTTCTGAAGAAATGAAGGAGGATTTTTTAGTATGGCTGCAATTTCTTCTCTATTTTAACGGGTCAACGGTTTGGCAGGAAAAGTTTATTTTGGATAAAGATTTCCTGTTTTATACCGATGCGGCAGGTTCCAAAGGTTTTGCTGCAATATGGCAGAACCGCTGGTGCGCTTCTGGGTGGTGCGATAGGTGGAAGGCGTTAGGTTTGACCCGCAACATCGTTTTGTTAGAGTTATTTCCTATAGTGGTGGCCCTTGAACTGTGGGGCCATCACTTTAGGAATAGGCGTATAATGGTGAGGACGGACAATAAGGGCGTGCTCTTCGCCATAAATTGCCTTTCCTCTAAGTCACCTCCGGTCACCATTATGCTACGGTATCTGGTAGCAAAATGTTTCTTTTTTAACATTTGGCTAAAAGCTTCCTTCGTGCCTGGAAAAGACAACACTCTAGCTGACTGTCTGTCTCGTTTCCAGATGGAAAAATTTTTTCTTTTGCTACCAGAGGCAGAACCAGACGGACACCTATGCCCCGATCATCTCTGGAAGTTGATTTGACAGCTATTTTTGACAACATTGATAAATCGCTTGCTCCATCGACATTGGCCGGATACCGATCGGCCTGGTTGTTGTGGCTACAACATCTGAATTCTTTAGGCCTGCCTGAGGACTCCTTCTCTGAAATATTGGTACTGTCTTTTTTAAATTCCCTTTTTATACAAAAATTGTCATGGTCTCATGTGAACAAATTGTTGGCTGGGGTGTCGTTTTTCAGCAAACTGCAGAATCAGCCTGGCTGTTTTTCCTTCTTTTCCGTGCATCAGGCCTTGAAAGGTTACAAAAAAGAGCATTTCAGGCTTGATGGCAGGAAACCAATTTCGCTAGAACTATTGATCTCCCTGTGCGCAGCCCTGGACGGGGTTTGTTTCTCGAAATACGAGGCTCCTTTGCGGTGATGTTTTTCGGCGCCCTCAGAATTTCGGAGCTAATTCCTGATAGGCGGTTGGGTTTTCATGGTCTGAGGATTCAGGACATTAAAATTTTTGCTTCCAGCGTCAACATTTTTGTAGCTCACTCAAAAACCGATCAATTAGGGATTGGCTCAAGTATAACCTTGCATGAGTTTAGGAATGCGTCAGTATGTCCGGTTTTACTGCTTTCCAAGTTTGTCGAGGTTAGACCCGCCCTGAGCGAGGTTTTATTCATTCACGTTTCTGGTAAACCCCTCTCTCGTTATCAGTTCACCTGTGTTTTGAAAATGTGTTTGAAGTCTTTGGGTTTAAGTCCCGATAACATATCTACCCATTCTTTCCGTATAGGGGCGGCCACGGAGGCGACCAAGTTGGGTCTGGGGGGGGACGCAGTCAAAAGGATTGGGAGATGGTCATCAGACAGTTTTAAGTCATATGTCCGCCTTAACATTTCTATTTGATTCTAGGCAACAAGATCTCTGTATGGATCCTCGGACACTCTTATATACACTGGGCTTACCAACGAGCTATGAAGAGGGTCTACACGGAGAATCTAGGACTGGACAGGAACAAGTACCAGGTTTTATGGTTCAGTAAGCGGGGTATGGGTTGGTCGGAATTGGTTCCGGCAGTTGACATTCTAATCTCACAGTTGCCCGCCCCTGAGATTTTAGTCATTCATCTTGGGGGTAACGATTTGGGAAAACAAACAACGTTAGATTTACTTTTTAGAATTAGGGACGACTTGGGCCTTATTCAATCTAAGTTACCTAATACTATTCTTATTTTTTCAGAGGTGATACCGCGGCTGGTATTTTTTAAATACCGGGGTCTCAGGCCTTTGGAAAAAATGAGGAAACGTTTAAATAGGGGGTTAGCCAAACTTCTGAAGGAATTAGGAGTCATTTCTTTTAGACATATGGAGCTCGAGGGCGGTTTAGAGGGGCTATATTGGAAAGATGGGGTTCACCTCTCAGAAATCGGTTTGGACATTCTTAACAACAACTTGAGTTCTTGTGTTGAACAGGCCGCGCTTTGGATTGGTGGGGACAGGCGCAAAGGTGCTGCCTGTCTGGTGGAAAATGTTAATTTTAAAAAAAATTAAAAAAAAAAAGGATATTTGGTAATAAAATTATATGGTAATGTTATTTATTGTCAGCCCGAGCCGTGGTGGCTGGGCTGGTTCTGGACGTTTTTAAACTGATTTTTAAACAAAGTCTAAAGTATGTTTTTATTGAATTCGTGTTAAAAGTCAATAATAAAAAACAGCCGCGGCCTTTGTCCAAACCTCTTTCTTGTCTGGTGTTATTTATTTATTTATAAATATTTTAATGGTTGTTGTAGGTTTATTTAATCTAAGAAAAGGGACATCCTGCTTCCCATTCCCATATGGAGAAAATGGGGTTTTTATAACCCTACATTTTCTCTATGGGATGGGAGCAGGTGTACTTATTTTAAAGATAAATTTTATTAGCCAGGTTCAGTCAGTGTAGTCCTTTTCATTCTATTGTAAAGGCAAGGTTGAACTTTTGACCCGAGACAGGTCAGTTTCAAGCTTCCCGCCCAGAGTCAGTGGGTATCTGGGCAGATTTTATGTTTTTCAGGTTTTTCCCGCTCTGGGGAGCAGTGTCTCTGGGCAGATCAGCGCGTGGACCCCTGTTCCCGCCTGAATCTTCCCGCTTCTGGGGGCTAACCAGCCCCAGCCAGTTCGATTCAGGGCTATATAACAAGTGACTGCGGGGCTCCGAGTCACTTCATCACCTCAGGAGATTCTGGAGCGTTTCTCTCCCCCCCCCCCCCCCCAAAAAAAAAAAAAAAAAATTAATTATTAAATATAGTTTGTCGCGGCCAGTTTTAAATTATTTGACTTATGGCTATCGCCTTAGCTAAAGTGCTTTGGTGGATGTATTTGCTTATGTTTGACTAAGAAGTGAATTGTTTGGAAAATGTTAATTTTAAAAAAAATTAAAAAAAAAAAGGATATTTGGTAATAAAATTATATGGTAATGTTATTTATTGTCAGCCCGAGCCGTGGTGGCTGGGCTGGTTCTGGACGTTTTTAAACTGATTTTTAAACAAAGTCTAAAGTATGTTTTTATTGAATTCGAGTTAAAAGTCAATAATAAAAAACAGCCGCGGCCTTTGTCCAAACCTCTTTCTTGTCTGGTGTTATTTATTTATTTATAAATATTTTAATGGTTGTTGTAGGTTTATTTAATCTAAGAAAAGGGACATCCTGCTTCCCATTCCCATATGTCAACCCAGAATTGCATATTCCTGATATATGCCTGCTGTACCATGTACTTGTATGAACAGGTATCCTTTGTATCGCTTCCTTTATGTGAAATCCCTGGTGTTCCTGTTAGTCCCTCAGCTTTCCTTTTACAAATTGACCACACTAAGCATGAAAGCACATCATGGGCAGTTTTCTAGCGGTGTTGGAACTCAGCCTGCTCTCCTCCAATAATCAGACTGGTGCTGGCATGCAACTCGACCACAACCCTCCCCTCCTGCACAGTCATTTACCGAGAAGACCAGTGTACTGCTGCTTCTCCTCCCCCAGCTCTCTAAGATCCTTATGCAGCTGAGAACACTGGTTATGTGATTACTTATTAAAAAAAAAGGTAAAATGTATTTATAATTTTTTTTATATATATTGTTACACAAACATTTTGCTTTTCAGTTCTATTTTAAACTGAATGGGTTGTTTTACAAGGTGAAGGTTTACATATACTCTAAAGGAGTTGTAAAGGCAAAAGGTTTTTTATCTTTATGCATTCTATGCATAGATGCATAGATCTAAAGATAAAAAGCCTTCTGTGTGTAGCAGCCACCAAAGCACTCCCTAATACTTACCTGAGCCCTATCTCTATCCAGCGATGTCCACAAGTCCCTTGGCCATCCGGGACTCTCCCTCCTGATTGGCTGAGACATGCCATTGGCGCCATTGTCTCCCACTGCTGTCAATCAAAGTCAGTAAGCCAATCTGGAGAGAGAGGGGTTGGGGACGAATAGCAGCTCCGTGTCTGAATGGACGCACAGAGCTGCAGCTCGACGCGGGTGCCCCCATAGCAAGCTGCTTGCTGTGGGGGCACTCAACAGGAGGGAGGGGCCAGGAGCAGGAACGAGGGACGAGAGAAGTGGAGGATCTGGACTGCTCTGTGCAAAACCAACTACACAGAGGAGGTAAGTATAACATGTTTGTTATTTAAAAAAAAAAAAAGACTTTACGATAATTTTAATTTTAGTATCTGATTTAGTGAAAAAATTACTTTATTGCCACTTAACCACTTGCCGACCGCCGCACGACTATCTACGGCGGCGGTCAGCCCCTCACAGGCAAAGTGACGTAGGTTTAGGGAGGGTTTAGGGAGCGAGCCGGAGGCTCCCGCTCCCGCGTGGTCACGGACCCCCCCGCGCGTGTGACCGGCGGACCCGATCGCCGCCGGCCACTCTGCGATCGGCGGGGGAGAGGGAGAAAGTCAGGCAGCTTGTGTAAACAAGCTGCCTGTCATTCTCCTCTCTGTATGAGAGATGATCACATGGATCTACTATGTAGATCCATTGATCACTCTGCATACAGTTGAAGCCACAGCCAATCACAGTTAGAATCACGCCCCTAGGGACACACACAGCCCCTCCCTCTGAAATAAAGTTAACCCCTTCACTACCAGTGTATTTTTACAGTAACAGTGCATATATATAGCACTGATTACTGCAGTAATGTCACTGGTAACCCCAAAAGTGTCAAAAATGTCAGTCAAGGGTCCGATCTGTCCGCCGCAATGTCGCAGTACCGCAACAAAAATCGCAGATCGCCGCCATTACGCGTTAAAAAAAAAACAACAAAAATGACAAAAATCTTTCCCTTTGTTAGTAAACGCAATAACTTTTGCGCAAACCAATCAAAATACGCTTTTTGCGATTTTTTTTACCAAACATAGGTAGCATAAAACAAATTGGCCGAAAATATTAAAAAATTTTGATTTTTACATTTTTTTTTGGGGGAATTTCAAGGGAAAAATATTGCTATTTTTGCAAAATTTACGCTCTTTTTTTGTTTATAGCGCGTGATCAAAAAATCGCACAGGTGATCAAATACCGCCAAAAGAAAGCTCTGTTTGTGGGAAAAAAAGGACGCCAAATCGTTTAGGTACAGCGTCGCACGACTGCGCAATTGTCCGTTAAAGTCACGCAGTGCCGAATCGCAAAATAGCCTCTGGTCGTTTAGCAGCCAAATCCTCCGGGGCTTAAGTGGTTAACGACCGGTTGCTGCAGTTATACTGTGGCAGGCAGCCGCTTCTGCGCGAACCGCCAAAGGTATACGTCGGTCACGCGCAGGCAGCTAGGGGGCGAGCGTGCGCCACCGGGGGCGAGCGTGCGCCGCCGGTGGCGCACTCCCGCCCCCGCTTGTCAGCGGGGAAGCCGATGCACGGGGCAGTTGGCTCTGATTGCCGCCTGACCCCCGCGATCGCTCCCCGCTGAGCGAGAAGAACGGTCAACTGTTGTAAACACAGCTGACAGTTCTTCTCCCTGGAATGATCACAGAGTGCCTGTTATCCTTCTATATAGGAACACAGGTCTCTATGATCATTTCACAAGACACACACCCCCCACAGTTAGAAACACGCCCCAAGGTACATATTTAACCCCTTGATGACCCACAGTGTTAACCCCTTCCCTGCCAGTGTCATTATTATAGTAACAGTGCATATTTTTAGCACTGATTACTGTAGTAATGTCACTGGTCCCCCCAAAAGTGTCAAAAATATCAGTCGGCGGTCTGATCTGTCCGCCGCAATGTTGCAGTCCCACTAAAAATCGCAGATCGCCGCCATTACTAGTAAAAAAAAAAAAAAACAATAAAAATGACATAAATATTTCCCGTAGTTAGTATATGTGGCAATACATATAGTAAAATAGTAAATAGTAAAATATGTAGCAGAAAACAAATTGGCCTACAATGTAAAAAATGTTGATTTTTACATTTTTTTTTTTTTGGGAATGTTATATAGCAGAAAGTGAAAAATATTGTTTTTTTTTTTTTCAGAATTGTCGCTATTTTTTTTTGTTTATAGCGCAAAAAATAAAAATTGCACAGGTGATCAAATACCACCAAAAGAAAGCTCTATTTGTGGGAAAAAAAGACATAAATTTTATTTAGGTACAACGTTGCATGACCGCGCATTTGTCCGTTAAAATAACGCAGTGCCAAATCGCAAAATATGGCCTGCTCAAAGTGGTTAAAGACATCCCTTTAAAGTGGAAATCAGCCCCAACTATTATAAAGATAAAGGGAGGTAAGGAGTGATAAAAGCACCTTTGATTTTGATCTAAATACCTTAGAACTAGAACACAGGTGAATAAACAGGTATTTTCTCCTATGATTGTAAAGCATGGAAACCTAGAGGAGATCAGACAAGCACCAGTAACTGAGACATAGAATAATGATATTTGACATTGGAAAATCAGGAAAATATATGAGTATGCATGACATGAGAGAAAAAAAAGAACCTTGAGATATACGTTAAGGTTGGAACTACTACACCCCCCAGCTTCTTGTCTCACTGACTCTGGGAAGGGACCTCTATACAGGAGAGTTTTATGGCTGACTCTCACAGCTCTTAAAGGGGTTCTTACATTTCCTATGGGAATTTTAAGGTTTTCTTACATTAAATAAAGCCATTGTGACCCACCTTTTCCAGGTGCAGACACAGAAGATAGTGTTACTATAGAGGGAGTAAGAGGCGGACGCAGGGAAGCAGTGTCACTGCACGCTGAATGAGGAATAGTTGGAGTACGATAGGTAGGAGAGGAAACAAAGTAGAGGAGATAAAACCAGAGAGGTGGAAGGGGTGGATGCTGCTTTGTAAAAAATTTTCAGATCACAAATAGCTGGTAGTAATAGAGCAGTCTTAGCGCATACATTACACCAGACTTTTTCATCCAGGGTGCCCAGGTACCTAGGTGTGCCTTCAGGTTTCTTCAGGGGTGCCTTGGCAAAATGCCTAAAAATTGACAAAAAAATTGTATACAAGCTGCTTTGTGGATGAAGGTTGCCTTTTTAGTTACACTAAATCACTGGTGTTCAGACATCTCAAGTCTCCCGCAAGTTGCGGGAGTCTCCTGCATTTTGCCCTGCACTTACAGACATCCGCGACCACAGGGCGATATCCCGGCAGGGCTGAGGACTGCAGTGTCATAGGCGAGCTCAGCTGTCATGACTGAGAACAGAGCCGCTGTTTCCCACGTAGTACCGGCTCACGGGCGGAGTGATATCAAGCGCCTGTGGGAGGAGGAGCCATACAGGGAAAGCACATGGCTCTGCTCTCTACTGCAGCCGTGTGCTTCCTCTGTATGACTCCTCCTCTCACGGGCGGAGTGCACTTGATATCACTCCTCCTGTGAGCCGGTACTACAGAGGAAATAGCGGCTCCATTCTCACAGTCTTGACAGCTGAGCTTTGACACTGCCCCCTTAGCCCTGCCGGGATATCCACAGAGACCAGTATACCACAGAGCCCGGCACCACAGAGCCCAGCATACCACAGAGACTGACACCCCAGATATCGCAGAGTCCAGCATACCACAGAGACTGGCACCACAAAGCCCAGCACCACAGAGACCGGCACCACAGAGTCCAGCATACCACAGAGACCGACACCCCAGAAATCACAGAGCCCAGCATACCACAGAGACTGGCACCACAAAGCCCAGCACCACAGAGACCGGCACCACAGAGCCCGGTACCACAGAGCCCGGCACCACAGAGCCCGGCACCACAGAGCCCGGCATACCACAGAGACCAGCATACCACAGAGACTGGCACCACAAAGCCCAGCACCACAGAGACCGGCAGCACAGAGCCGGCACCACAGAGCCCAGCACCACAGAGCCCAGCACCACAGAGACCGGCATATCACAGAGACCAGCATTCCCCCATAGACCAGCATACCACAGAGACCAGCGCCACAGAGCCCAGCATACCACAGAGACCAGCATGCCACAGAGCCCAGCATGCCACAGAGACCAGCATACCACAGAGCCCGGCACCACAGAGCCCGGCACCACAGAGACCGGCACCACAGAGACCGGCACCACAGAGTCCAGCATACCACAGAGACTGACACCCCAGATATCACAGAGCCCAGCATACCACAGAGCCTGGCACCACAGAGTCCAGCATACCACAGAGACTGGCACCACAAAGCCCAGCACCAGAGAGACCGACACCACAGAGACCGACACCCCAGATATCACAGAGCCCAGCATACCACAGAGCCCGGCACCACTGAGTCCAGCATACCACAGAGACTGGCACCACAAAGTCCAGCACCACAGAGACCGGCACCACAGAGCCCGGGACCACAGAGACCAGCATACCACAGAGACCAGCATACCACAGAGACTTGCACCACAAAGCCCAGCACCACAGAGACCGGCATACCACAGAGACCAGTATACCACAGAGACCAGCATACCACAGAGACCGGCATTCCCCATAGACCAGCATACCACAGAAACCAGCGCCACAGAGCCCAGCATACCACAGAGCCCAGCATACCACAGAGCCCAGCATACCACAGAGCCCAGCATGCCACAGAGCCCAGCATACCACAGAGCCCAGCATGCCACAGAGCCCAGCATACCACAGAGCCCAGCATGCCACAGAGCCCAGCACCACAGAGACCGGCACCACAGAGCCCAGCATACCACAGAGCCCGGCACCACAGAGCCCAGCATACCACAGAGCCCAGCACCACAGAGACCGGCACCACAAAGACCAGCATACCACAGAGACCAGCATACCACAGAGACCAGCATACCACAGAGACCAGCATAGTCTGCAAAATAAGTAGAAAAGGTCTGTGCATTAGTGTGTGTAAATTGTTGCAATATGTTTTTTAATACCTAGCTGTGTTCTGGCATAATAAAATGTAATGTCCTTGTTCATATATGTATGAATAAGGACATGACATTTTCTGTCTGCCTAAGTCACATGTACTAGGGGTACAACTAGCCCCCAGCACATAACTGTAAATATCCCAGTATGTGCAGTGTTTCTGACTCCATTCACACCGGAGCGTATCGTTTTCAGGTGGTTTTTTTTGGGCTTTTTTCAGGTGTTTTTTGGGCTTTTTTCAGGCGTTTTTTCTGGCTTTTTTCGGGCGTTTTTTGCAGGTGTTTGGAGGCAGGCATTGACATCTAACAAAAACACTTGTAATCAGCCAAAAAAGAAGCTCATGTACTTTGCTCAGATGTGAACAGGGGCCATTGAAATGAATAGGATTTTACTTGTTGGGCGTTTTGAGACTTCAAAGATGAGCGTTTTCTGAGCTGAAATACACTCAGGTGTGAACAGGACCTTAGAATTGGGTGCCTCGAGACCAGTGGCGGCCGGTGTGTTGGGGGCGCAGGGGCGCCGCCCCCCTATCCATGCGTCCGGCCCCCTAACCTACATGCGGGGCGCCGGACGCATGGAGTTCAATGTGGCTTTTTTTTTTCCCATCACCTGATTAGAACCAGACGCTCTAATAGGCTTCAGGAAAGGGTGGACCCGGGGCAAAGAGCAGTGCGCCCCGAGCTCACCCATTGTGTGACAATAGCGAATGAAAATTCGCTATTGTCACACGGATCCTCCTCCTGGGGAATCAGGAAGCGGCGGCGATACGCGCTTCCTGATTGGCCGAAAGGCGAGCCCCATGCCATTGGCTGGGGAGGAGGCGGAGCCGGGAGGACTGAAGAGAAGCCGCCACGCCGGGGAACGGAAGAGAAGCCGAGAGCCGCCACTGCTGCCCAGGCAGGAGACAGGAGACAGACACAGAGCAGGGTGAGAGGTAAGTGCACTGGTCTCGCGCGCGCGGGGGGGGGGACACGCTTAAGCTGCTCACTCTGCATTGAAAGGGGGCATGCTGGCATCTCTGCAGTGAAAGGGGGCATGATGGCATCTCTGAATTGAAAGGGGGCATGCTGGCATCTCTGCATTGAAAGGGGGCATGATGGCATCTCTGCATTGAAAGGGGGCATGATGGCATCTCTGCAGTGAAAGGGGGCATGATGGCATCTCTGCATTAAAAGGGGGCATGCTGAAATCTCTGCATTGAAAGGGGGCATGATGGCATCTCTGCATTGAAAGGGGGCATGATGGCATCTCTGCTTTGAAAGGGGGCATGCTGGCATCTCTGCATTGAAATGGGCATGATGGCATCTCTGCATTGAAAGGGCGCACGCTGGCATCTCTGCATTGAAAGGGGGCACGCTGGCATCACTGCATTGAAAGGGGGCACACTGGTCACTGCATTGAAAGGGGGCATGCTGGTCTCTGTGCAATGAAAAGGGGCACGCTGGTCTCTGTGCATTGAAAGGGGGCACGCTGATCTCTGTGCATTGAAAGGGGGCACGCTGATCTCTGTGCATTGAAAGGGGGCACGCTGATCTCTGTGCATTGAAAGGGGGCACGCTGATCTCTGTGCATTGAAAGGGGGCACGCTGGTCTCTGTGCATTGAAAGGGGGCACGTTGGTCTCTGTGCATTGAAAGGGGGCACGTTGGTCTCTGTGCATTGAAAGGGGGCACGTTGGTCTCTGTGCATTTAAAGGGGGCACGCTGATCTCTGTGCATTGAAAGGGGGCACGCTGGTCTCTGTGCATTGAAAGGGGGCACGTTGGTCTCTGTGCATTGAAAGGGGGCACGTTGGTCTCTGTGCATTGAAAGGGGGCATGCTATACCTTAATTACTGAAGGCCCCTTTCACACTTTTGTGACCTCAAAGTCACACAATTTTTTACAGCGTTTTTTACCGCAAAGCAATGCCTATTACATTTTCCTGTTTGCACCCCCCCCCCCCCAAAAAATTTTGAGCACCAGCCGCCATTGCTCGAGACTGTCCATAATTTTTAAAGGGTGCCTCGACTGAAAAAAGGTTGAGAAACACTGCATTACACAGTCTGTGGAGATGACCTAGGAGGTGGTGCGCTGCGATGTGTCTGTTACTGGCAGACCACAGGGCATCACTGGAAATACTTCACACTAGGGATCGACCGATTATCGGCAAAGCTGATATATCGAGGGCCGATATGCACTTTCCCTGATATATCGGAATCGGCCCTGGGCGTTACCGATATTGCCGATATTTCGCGAAAGTGCTTGTAACTGAGTGATGCCTGCAGCTAGAGACATCACCCCGGTAATGGCGTCCATAGCCGACGGTCGGCTGTTATGTAATGACAACCGATGCGGCTGAGAAGCTGCTCGGCTGTCATTACAAGGAGTGGGAGGGGACGTCCCCCACCTCCCGCCGCCTTCCGCAGCTCGTCCGGGTCTCCCGTCCCACCGAGAGACCCAGGCAACCAGCCCGCATGGCCGCCGAAGCCGCATTTGGCTCTAATTGGGTCTCCATGCAAAAACCCAGAAGTCATGACATCACTTCCGGGTACTGGCGCCAGATTAAAAAAAATGACAGCTTTCAAAACAGCCAAACTTGGTGTTTTGAATGCTTTTAAGTGCAGAGGAGGGGTTTGGGGTCTTTTAGACCCCCAGATCCCTCCACAAGGAGTACCTGTCAAGTAAAAAAATTAAAAATATATTTTTTTTAAATGTACGAAAATATCGACCCATATCGGCTGATACCGATACGCGATGACCAAAATATCGGTATCGGCAATGAAAAAACAATATCGGTCGATCCCTACTTCACACTGTGCCAGCATGTTACATTTTAGGCTGCTTTAACATTGCTCTGTTGAAAAAACACAGTAAAAACACATATGCGTTTTTTCTGCGTTCTGGTACGTTTTACACCTGTGAAAAAAAAGACACTTGATTAAAAAAAAAACACACCAAAATCTCAACTGTGGGAGTGTTTTTGATGGATTTTTGTCACGTTTTCGATGGTTTTCCATTCATTTCAATGAGGCGGTGCATTTTTGCTCTATTCTTGTTTACCGCATCAAACATGCACCATGTACTTTTAAAAATACAACTAACTGGTGTAAAGAGTTCCATAAGATCTAATGGTCATGCATTTTTCTTATGCGTTTGGTAAGGAAAAACTGGTCAATGTGAAAGGGCCCCTAAATACAGAATGTAGTGTGGAGCCCAGGATGTCGTGCAGTAAGTTTTCAGCATGGCCGCACAGAAGAATTGCGCCTGACCTTGAAAAGGTCCACCAATAAATCAATGTTCATGTATTTTCAAATCCCATAGCAAACCAAGAGCAAACTGTGTTTTTAAAGTGTACAGCATGGCTTTATAAATGTGCTCCTCATCTACATCCCTCCTCTGTGTATCACCTGTATATTCGCTGTATCTAGGTCACCATTACCAAGTTTCATGTTTTATTCCATAAAGTAACAGTATATATTTTTATAAATGAGATCTCACTCCTCTTTTTGTTTAAAAAGGGGTCATTTTGGAGTAGTTTGGACTGTCCTGGCATTTTTATTGGGTAGGTTTTATAACAGAAAAAAGGAAAAGGTTTTTTTTTTTTGCTTTTTTCAACATTTTTAGTGATTTCTTTGTATAGTAAAAAATGAAAAAACCCAGTGGTTATTAAATACCACCAAAGGAAAGTACTATTTGCCTCAAAAATTCTATAAAATTATTTTGGCTACAATGTTGCATGACGTGATTGTCAGTCAAGTTTTCACAGCACTAAAAACTGAAAAAACAGCCTGGTAATTAACCATTAAAGGACCGGAAGGTCTTACCCCCTTAATGACCAGGCCATTGTTTGCGATACGGCACTGCGTTACTCTAACTGACAATTGTGCGGTCGTGTGACGCTGTACCCAAATAAAATTGATGTCCTTTTTTTATCCACAAATAGAGCTTTCTTTTGTTGTGGTATTTGATCACCTCTGCAGTGAGTGGTTTCCTAATTATCTGTCAGCTGTGGCAGCTGCAGGGCTCTAATAAGGAAATCTGCTTGGCCTCCCTTTAGACGTGTTCCTATTGGGAGTATCTCACCAAAAATGACATATTTGTTGCAGGGGATGCCAGAAATCTGACTTGTATCTTAGGCAGACTTCTGGGAAAATTGGTGAGCCAATCACACAAGCAGGAAATGATGTTTCTGGGGTGTGGTCAGTATACATTCTGTGTACAGAACACCTCCAGGTAGCCATATTGCATTGTATTTTCAGAAAATTACAACAGCTGCAGATTGAAAAGGAAAGGTCATTTTTAATAACATTCAATTACAGTATGATTTGTGTCGCAGTTGTATACGCTTTATTGTTTTTTTCTTTATTTGCTATTCCCCCCCCCCCCCCCCCCATGAAAGTGGAGTTACCAGTTATCCCAACCTGCAAAAACTAATTTCAGGGAGGTGGCACTCCGCACCTCCCCCAACCAATTTAACACAACTAGAGGATGATCAAATGAAATGGAATCCTTATACACAGGTTTACTTCTTCTGAGAGATATTAAAGGAACACTTTAACCACCATTACCACTTCAGTGATTTGAAGTGGTCATGGTGGTGGGAGTCAGAAACACTGCACATGCTGGGATACTTACAATTATGGTTTACTGCCCGCTGGTACCGCTGGTGGTTACTGCTTGCTGGTACTGCTGGCTGGGACTGCTGGTGGGTACTGCTGGCTCAGGCTGGTACTGCTGTGTGAATTTGATATCACTCCGGCTGTGACTCACTCAGACTGTCAGAGCCGGAACTATACAGGAAACATTGGCTCCATTCTGACAGCTCAGCTGACAGACACAGACTCAACAGCAGCCGGGATATCCTGCGGTTCTTGCAGGTGTCAGGGAGCCGCATGCAGGAGACTCCCGCACCTCACAGGAGACTTAAGGCCCGTACACACGTACCGATCGTCGGCATACAAACGTCGGTGGACGAAGGATCTGCCGATTGTACGCGTGTTAGTATGGTGCCTCCGACAGATGTCTGCGCACAATCCGCGGACAAAAGTCTTTCTTGCAAACATGAAAATTTTTGTATGCCGACACCAGAACGGACGATTGTTCGCCTGTCAGTACACAATTCGGCCGACAGACCGCAGATTTGCAAGACTGGGCATGCTCAGAAAATAGAAAACACAGGGAAAGTTAACCATTACATGACATCACTTCTGCAGTCGGCGGACAAAATTCTTGTGCTGTCCTTGTGCTGTCTTTGCACTTTTCAGCAGACACCGACATCCCGGGGAGAAAAGAGGAACATTTGTATGCCGACCATCGGTACGTGTGTACGGGGCTTAAGGATGTCTGAGTTACCCTTTAAAGGTGAATCTGATATTAATGGCAGGCATTGAAGGGTGGTTATGAGGCTTTATAAATGCTGAATAAATGCTGCATATACGCATAGTATTGATGCACGTGTGATCGAGCCCTAACAGTTCACTCTTTGGACGTTTGTATAACACCCAAAAAGCTAAACTGGCTAATGTACCGTTCAACATGTTAGTCATTTAATAAGACTAATATACGTTATAAGACTATACAATGGTACGTTTTCTATTAAGAATATTTTGGCTGGTTGGCTTACAGAAAATACCTAATGATTACTGGCAAAAGAGAAGATTGTTAACGGTCAGATGACAAAAACAAGGAATATAACATGAATTGTAGCTTAAGATTAACATACCTGTATCATGCCTGCTTGTTATTTCCTGCATGCATGTTCCTTCTTTCCTATGAAGACTGCACTAATGTGCTGGAAAACAAGCCTAGGCAAAGTCAGATGTTCTGTTTATTAATAGACACAGTAGAGGGGAACTACACCCATTAAATGTTATTTACCCTTAACTATTCCCGTAAATATGATGACTCTTATTAGATGACTTCAGTGTTTAGTAGATAAAGAAGATGTTAAGCAATTCTGATCAGCTGATGTGATAAAAAGTTTTAGCTATTGGCTTTTTGTTATTGCATATCCTTCAATACACTGCTTTTCAGCATGTTATGTTTTCTTTACTACTGGGTGGCTTGTTGAAACGTGGGAATATTCGTAAAAAAAAGGTCCATTAAAAAAAGTTTGGGGGATTTTTGACTGATTTAATTTTATGAGCGATATCCTGTGACTTATGTTATAGCGATTTCCAGTAAAAATGAATCACCTATGTCTGTTATCAGGAGTTCTGCATGTAGGAACATAGAGGGCTCACACCTTCCTGCAGGTCCCTGGTTTTCACAAGGAGGACGTATGAAATTATAGATTTGAATTGTAACACCTCCTTAAGGGGAAATCTGATATCATGCCATAGGAGTTGAACACAATGATTCCTTGTGACACCCACTGTCAGGGCCGGCGCTACCAGTAAGGCAACCTAGGCAGCCGCCTAGGGCGCAACTTAGCAGGGGGGGCTGGCTGAGGCTGACCCGAGGTAAGTGACTTTCCGTAAGTCACTGAAGGGGTTTTAACCAGTGGCAGCTGGCCCACCTATTAGGGGCGCCGCCCCCACTATCCATGCGTCCGGCCTGAGACTCTAATAGGCTTCAAAAAAGGGTGGGCCCGGGGTGCAGAGCACTGGGCCCTGAACCCACCCAGTTGTGTGACGATAGCAAATTAATATTTGCTATTGCCACACTGATTCTCTCCCCGGCCAATCAGGAAGTGGGTCCTGAGACCTGTTTCCCAACTGGCCAAAGGAGAATGCATCCTATTGGCAGAGGAGGGAGGGAGGAGACGGCCACTGAGAGGGGACATGGAGGAGACTGAGGGCCGTAAGGTAAGTGAACTGGCGCCCGGGGGGGATATGGTGTGGACTGGACTCTGGATGGAGTTACGGGGGGGGGGGGTCCATTGCCAGGTCTGTCTGACGCCCCCCACTGATAAAGCACTAGCCACCTCTGGTTTTAATCCCTTCAGCAACATGGGATGGAGGGTGGGAGAGCATACGGGGGGGGGGCGGCAACTTTTATTTTGCCTAGGGTGGCAAAAATCCTTGCACTGGCCCTGCCCACTGTATTTTTTGCATAGACTTGAATTTACCAACTACTTCAAAGAATCTGAGGACAGGGGTTTCGTCTTTGTTTCTTGGGGTGGTGTGATAGATGGGACCCCCTCCATGTTATCCCCCAAAATTTTGTGGATTTTCAAACACATGTACTGCAGTCCAATATAATTAACTAATTTGTTAAAATGAATTGTATTTCCAATTAAACATTCTCCCCTCCCTTTCTTCTGCTTGCAGTGTGTTTATTAATCAGTGAATTGATTGCATACAGTGATGTCTTCCCCTATCTTTGTGAGCAAGCAAGTAGAAAAATGCATCAAGGAAGGTTGGTTTTGGGTTTGGTGACATCACTGGATGATCCCCCTCATATCAGGGGTCTACATACTTTTCAGTATGAGGGCCACTTTACAAAAAATTGTGGGCCGAAAAAAAAAAAAAAAAATTTTCTCAAATGAATAAAACTAAAATGAATGAATACTTTTTACCTGGATATTTTTTTGTATTCAACATTAAATGATTGAGAACAGAAGAGAAATAACTTTAGTGTATCCATCAGAGTCCCCTTCATCAGCAGAGCAGGAGCTTAGAGGGGAGCGGGTCTGGACAAGGGAAGGGCTGTCCTCTTGTGAATTCTGGGGTAAATACAGCATTGATTGCTTGAATGCTGGCAGTCCTAAGCGGAGACCAGAGGTAGCCATTGCTGACCTAAATCTGTGCACATTGAGGATACATCATTAAACTTAGCTGTGGGCCAAAGAAAGTTTTGTAGTTGGCCAGATATGGCCCCCGGCCGTAGTTTGGAGACCCCTGCTATATACAGTGCCTTGCGAAAGTATTCAGCCCCCTTGAACTTTGCGACCTTTTGCCACATTTCAGGTGTCAAACATAAAGATATAAAACTGTAATTTTTTGTGAAGAATCAACAACAAGTGGGACACAATCATGAAGTGGAACGAAATTTATTGGATATTTCAAACTTTTTTAACAAATAAAAAACTGAAAATTTGGGCGTGCAAAATTATTCAGCCCCTTTACTTTCAGTGCAGCAAACTCTCTCCAGAAGTTCAGTGAGGATCTCTGAATGATCCAATGTTGACCTAAATGACTAATGATGATAAATAGAATCCACCTGTGTGTAATCAAGTCTCCGTATAAATGCACCTGCACTGTGATAGTCTCAGAGGTCCGTTTAAAGCGCAGAGAGTATCATGAAGAACAAGGAACACACCAGGCAGGTCCGAGATACTGTTGTAGAGAAGTTTAAAGCCGGATTTGGATACAAAAAGATTTCCCAAGCTTTAAACATCCCAAGGAGCACTGTGCAAGCAATAATATTGAAATGGAAGGAGTATCAGACCACTGCAAATCTACGAAGACCTGGCCGTCCCTCTAAACTTTCAGCTCATACAAGGAGAAGACGCAGCCAAGAGGCCCATGATCACTCTGGATGAACTGCAGAGATCTACAGCTGAGGTGGGAGACTCTGTCCATAGGACAACAATCAGTCGTATACTGCACAAATCTGGCCTTTATGGAACAGTGGAAAGAAGAAAGCCATTTCTTAAAGATATCCATAAAAAGTGTTGTTTAAGTTTGCCACAAGCCACCTGGGAGACGCACCAAACATGTGGAAGAAGGTGCTCTGGTCAGATGAAACCAAAATCAAACTTTTTGGCAACAATGCAAAACTTTATGTTTGACGTAAAAGCAACACAGCTCATCACCCTGAACACACCATCCCCACTGTCAAACATGGTGGTGGCAGCATCATGGTTTGGGCCTGCTTTTCTTCAGCAGGGACAGGGAAGATGGTTAAAATTGATGGGAAGATGGATGGAGCCAAATACAGGACCATTCTGGAAGAAAACCTGATGGAGTCTGCAAAAGACTTGAGACTGGGACGGAGATTTGTCTTCCAACAAGACAATGATCCAAAACATAAAGCAAAATCTACAATGGAATGGTTCACAAATGAACATATCCAGCTGTTAGAATGGCCAAGTCAAAGTCCAGACCTGAATCCAATCGAGAATCTGTGGAAAGAATTGAAAACTACTGTTCACAAACGCTCTCCATCCAACCTCACTGAGCTCGAGCTGTTTTGCAAGGAGGAATGGGCAAAAATTTCAGTCTCTCGATGTGCAAAACTGATAGAGACATACCCCAATCGACTTACAGCTGTAATCGCAGCAAAAGGCGGTGCTACAAAGTATTAATTTAAGGGGGCTGAATAATTTTGCACGCCCAATTTTTCAGTTTTTTATTTGTTAAAAAAGTTTGAAATATCCAATAAATTTCGTTCCACTTCATGATTGTGTCCCACTTGTTGCTGATTCTTCACAAAAAATTACAGTTTTATATCTTTATGTTTGAAGCCTAAAATGTGGCAAAAGGTCGCAAAGTTCAAGGGGGCCGAATACTTTCGCAAGGCACTGTATTAATGTAATGAGCCAGGCAAGCCTTAAATAAAGAAGCACTGCTTAATGTTGCCCTGTTAAGTTTATGGAAGAGTATACAGCTTCCTTATACAAATGTTCCACCTCCTGTAAGACAGACAGTCAATATCTCCATGGCTGCAGAATATTTCTTCCTCTTCAGTAACACAATACCAACAGTCTTGATAAACCAGCAACACAAGTTAGTCAAATCTGGATGGCAGAAGCACCAAGTGCTCTACAATGGTGTATTTATCAACCTATAGACCGTATTATAAAATGGAAGACCTTAGGTATGAGTTATGTAACTCTCAGTCCACCTTTATCAAAATTTGGGCAGTCTGGTCAGAATTCAAGACCACTTCCCGTTATGCAGAGATTATGGCCTCTGACAAAGAGTCCATAGTAATCCTATGGGCAGGGCCGGTGCTACACTATTTTACACCCTAAGCAAGACCAGCTACTTGCGCCCCCCCCCCCCAAATAAATAAAAAGGGAAGGGGTTAAAAACTCCTCTATGTCATATCCAGTGACCCTGATCTGATGGTTCCTCCATGTAATGCTGTCATACCCAGGGACCCCCATATTCCTCCATGTCACACCTGGGGACCCTGATGTCCCCCTATATCACACCCAGGGACCCTAATGTTTTTCCATGTCACATCTTGGGACCCCAATATTCCTCCATGTCATGCTGCCATACCCAATGACCCAGATGTTCCACCATGTCATACCCAGGGACCCCCGTGTTCCTCCATGTCATGCTGTCATACTCAGTGACCCCAATGTTCATCTATGTCACACCAGGAGCCCCTGATGTTCCTCCATGTCATACCCGGAGACCCTGATGTTTTTCCATGTCACACCTAGGGGACCCTGATGTTCTTCCATGTCACACCTGGGGACCTCAATCCCCCATGGCACACCCAGGGATCCCAATTCCTGATTGCACACCTGGTGACCTCAAACCCCTGTTACACTCATGACCCCTATCCCCCATGTCACACCTGGTGACTCTGATTCCCCATGGAACACCTGGTGACCCCGATTCTCTTTCACACCAGGAATCCTCCATGTCACACCCAGGGACCCTGATACCCTATTCTGGGGACACTCACTGGGCAGTATGAAGAGAGTGGCCCGCACTCTGCCCTCCTTGACCATGATCCTGCTGATTCCTTCTCCCAGGATGCTCCTCTCCTGGACCACAGTGCTCACCACAGCTTCAACCGGCTCCTGGAAAAGGGAGAAGCAGCAGTCAGAGCTCCGTTCATCCTTCATCACCAACCTCCTTAGACCATTCCGGTGCCTTGTCTCTTCTGCTCCAGTAAAGGTGCTGCCCTCCAGTGCCCAGCTCCGGCTCAGGTTCAGCTCTCCTCCGCTCCCTGCTTAATACCGACCCAGGGAAATTAATGGCTGCCCACCAGCTCAGTGTAGAGAGTTAAATCCTGCCCAGGGTTTATGCCACTCAGCTCCAGACAAAGAGGATCATCATGCAGGCAGCACTCCGGTGGACTCCCTTCCCTTCCTCATGGCTGCGCCCCAAGGTGGCAATGCGCCCTAGGCGGCTGCCTAGTTTGCCTAGTGGAAGCACGGGCCCTGGCTTATGGGTATTAATGCTAATGATTGTTAAATGTATCTCATGCACATAGTTGGGATCTTGTTCTCGAGCATGGCACTTACCCCCCTTTTCCCTTCTCTCTCCCTGTAGCTACTTGCCCACTTCTTCCCCTTTCACTCCTTTTTATCTCTTTCCTCACCTTTTCCTCCTTCCTATACTTTGTCTTCAAATTAAAACTTAACTGAGATGACTTCTAATAGATTTATGTGGATGTAGTAATGTCTGTGATTTCTTTTTGCAGCTGTATTATGGGTATCTACTTTACTAGCCTTTAATCCTGTTGCCATCAACTGTTATTATGTCTTTTGACAGCTATGTTATTTTTTCTATATCCAACCCTTTATACCATATGATATGGAAGCAGGGCTGCTGTTAGAAATCAGGGGGCCCCGTACAGCCTACCTGGCAGGGCCCCCCTGAATATATCAAGACAATATTTTCACAAAAAATACACTAAAATCATTATTAGCAGACACAAACATAACAGAGAACCTGTGTGAATTAGCCCTTTTTAATTGTTTTGTACATTTTTTTTTTTTTTACATTAAAAATCTATAATTTTTTTAAAAAGTGTACAATTTTTTTACAATTTTAGTTTACAATTTTTTTAAATGATTCATTACAATGTTAATTTTTTTTTTTTTTTTTTTTACAATTTGTTATTTTTCTACAGCACAGGGCAGCCTGCAGTGCTGGGGGGGGGGGGGGGGCACAGTGAAAGGGGGGCACACGGGGGGGGGGGGGCACAGTGAAAGGTGGGCGGCACAGTGAAAGAGGGGCACACGGGGAGGGGGGGGGGGTCAGAAGCAAGCAGAAGAGGGGAAGGGTGATCGGTGTCGGAGAAGTAATTACAGGATTGATGCCCTGTATCTGTTTCTCTCCCTGCAGCTGCTGAAAGCTGGCAGGAGGAGGAGAAACGGGCTTTCAGCTTCTGCAGAGAGCTGGACAGGGCATCCTTCTGTAATTCTCCATGCTGTTGGGGCCCCCCTGTTTGCCTGGGCCCCCTATAGGAGGACTGGTGGTCCCCCCTATCAGCGGCCCTGTGTGGAAGTATCTCCATGTGTTTTTTTTTTTATACCTTTCAATAAAGATTTATTATAAAAAAAAAGAAACCTGGAGTGTAGGATACTGGCAAAGTATAAGAATTTTATATTCATAACCTAAAGCTGAACTCAAGGCAAATACAAAAAACACAATTTAATGCAGTTGTGTATTTCTTTAAAATATCTACATTTATGTTCACATTCAACTAGTAAAAGTACCTGAATCAGTCTCAATATCAGCCTCCTGTCATCCCCTTGACTGCAGCACTGATTGGGGAACAGCAATACTAGCCAATCAGGCTTTGCTGCATGCTGCACATGTGCTGACAGTAAACACGCTGACAGGAGAAAGTAGCATTTGCTGTCCCTTCAGGAAGGAGTCAGCACTGTAATCTTTAATACCAACCACAGAACGTGGCATCACCTTCCAGGCAATGCTGCTGGCAGAGGTGTGTGAATCACAAAAAAGACTGGACAGAATTACACATTTTTTACGAGATAAGACAATCCTCATATGCATAATTCAGCTGTGTATATAAATATTTACCTGTGTTTGGCTTTAGCCCCGGTTCACACTTGTGCGTGTGCGGGGTTCGCATGTAATGTCGGAGCGCACTGCTCCGACATTACATGCGATCGGCTGTGCGGTGCGAGTTTAGCCATACAGTTTGTATGGCTAAATTCGCACCGCAGCAAACACGCACAGGACCCTTTTTGGAAGCCGCATCAGGATCGGATCGCACAGCGGTTCACACTTGTGCGATCCGATCCTGTGCGAACTGCACGATCGCACTGCGATATGCGATCAAACGTTAAGATTACATTGACACCCCCAGCGTATCGCATATGGCAGTGTGAACTGCCGGGGGTGCGTGTGCGATGCGGGAACAGGCTGCGGATTTGCAGCCTTCCCGCATCGCATAAATGTGAACTGGACCTTAAAGCCTTGGAAATAACTTTATTTTTTTTTATTTTAACTTCAACTGTGAGGCCCCGTTCACATTGCCGCGATCCGACTTGGGGGGGGGCGACTTCCGAGTCGCCTCACAGGTCGCCTCAGTGTGAACGGGGACTTAACAGAATTTAAAAAAATGTCACACTTTTTCAAAAAAACACATTTTATTTCTACAAATTAGGGTTCAATAGAGTGTGAAATATAAGGCTGATGGATAACAGGTTGCTTTGAAAAATGGACAGCATGACAACTTTTCATTAGCACAACTGTTACTTTTTCAGAATCCTTGCTATAGCCTTAGAAACCAGCAAAAACAAGCAAAAAATGTAATAAGTTTAATTATTTTTAAATAACAATGAAATCATAGCTACTGTAACAGCATTTCTGTGTTTTTTGTTGCTCCTAGGCTAGGACTTGTACTGCGAAAAGAGACTATAAACTTTATAGTATAAAGGCTTTTGCAGAGAGAAGGTTGACACACAGGGCATCATATTTTCTCTGACTTTACTGGAACTGTGTAGGTGACAGTTCAGAGGCTGTGTTTGACCTGCTTTGCATTTGTTCACACACAGCATGTCCTATTGAGGTATGTTTGAACTTCAGGCAAAGCAGATCAATCACAGCCTTTCTGTTGTCGAACATTGCGTTTTAAAATTAAATGCATGCCTTGAACAACACCGCATTCAAATTGAAAAAGGCTTCGTTTGACAAGAATGAGCCCCTAAGGGCTCAGGCACATGGACATTTGCAGAGACAGATGTCCTGTAGCGTAGAATTTCCAGTGTTTTCAAGCGACTGGGGAGCCATAGGTGGTGCGTACAACTGGTTATAAAGGTGAATGACTATATGCACTTGTAATTGTATAAGCATCAATTTCCTTTTGCATCTGCATTTGCCTGAACGTGGATATATGGTGATATGGTGTATTTCCCGAACATGAACTTTTCATATACATCATGAGCACTTTCACGAATACAAGCACACACAGTTGTTCATTTCTATGGCCAGATGTACGCACCACCTGCTGCTTCCCCCGGGTGTTTGAAAATGTCAGTAAATTTATACTACAGAACATTTGATCTTACAAATATTTGTGTGACTGTAGCCTTACACATAGGATAACGGTCCATTTTATTGTTTTCTTTATGCCTCATTCACACTCGCGTTCCATGAGGCCACATGCAGGAAGCCTGTTCAAATCAATGACAGACGAGAGGCTGCATGGACATCAACAGATCACACTGCATTCTGATCCATGCATCAGACCAGCACAGATGTACACTCCTGGATGTGCTTGGAAATCCATGCAGGTCCACCTGTCATTGATTTCAACAAGCTGCCTGCACCAGGGCCGGCCTTTGGGGTGTGCGAGCTGTACGGCCGGACAGGGCGCCATGGGCAACAGGGGCGCCGTGCGGCCATCACAGCTCGCAGATGATCAGGCCGCACTCGCTTACCTTCCGCTGTGCCTCGGTCTCCTACTGCTTCAGCGCTGAGCTGTGAATCTCACACAGCTCAGCCACAGAGACACCGCCGCTGACTGATTCCCTCCTCCTCTCTGCAGGGCTCTGTGTGGGGGGGGGGGGGGGTCTCTGATGTAAGGGGGGCTCCCTGATGTAAGGGGGCTCTGTGTGGGGGGGTCCCTGATGTAAGGGGGGCTCTGTGTGGTGGGGGGGTCCCTGATGTAAGGGGGGCTCTGATTTAAGGGGGTCTCTGATGTAAGGGAGGCCTCTAGGGGTCTCTGATGTAAAGGGGGCTCTGTGAGGGTCTCTGATGTAAAGGGGGATCTGTGAGGGTCTCTGATGTAAAGGGGGCTCTGTGAGGGTCTCTGATGTAAAGGGGGCTCTGTGAGGGCCTCTGATGTAAAGGGGACTCTGTGAGGGACTCTGATTTAAGTGGGGCCTCTGATGTAAGGGGGGTCTCTAATGTATGGGGGGCTAAGTTATTAGTGATCATAAAAAAAGAAAAGTCAAATAAAGTGCAAAAAAGGTGCAAGAAAATGTGCGGGGGGCCGCCACAGGATTAGCTCGCACAGGGCGCCTGAACACCTAAGGCCGGCCCTGGCCTGCACATGGCTGCATGGAACACTCATATATCCCACGCAGTCAGATGAAGACAACTCTTTACATGACTATACAGATCAGTATGCTTGTGTGAACAAGGCCTTAAAACAAAGTTTAAGTATTTATAAAGAAGGTAAAAAATGTAAATAAAAGCATGTTATAGTTTAATGCAATAATGTCCTACGAGTTGTCCAGTTTGAAACTCCTTCAATCAGATTCCTGCTGTAGATGTAAGGAATACAAAGAAGGTATCTGAGCCACCAGTCACTAGTAAACTTTACGCTCTGTCATGTTCTGCCAGCAATCAATTCCTTAAGCTGACCATAAACGGGTTGATTTAAGCCATGTATGGGCAGGCTGATTGTACAACCAAAGAATACGACAACTAATTTTCTCCCAAAAGCGCTTAGAACCAGGCTCTGAATGTAATAATTATGGAAAGCCTCCATGTAAACAACAACCTTCAACCAGGTCATGATGAAAGCATACAATTTTATTGACCTATGAAGCCCATAGGAACGTTGTAGGTTAAAGCAGTATTTAAAATAACATAAAGGCTTAAACAGGAACCAGGTCCATCAACCAGATATAATAACATCTAGTGGCTGAGTCAGCCTTCTTGCCCCCAGGTTGAGAGATCAAGGATGGGTCCTCAGCCATGGCAGAAGGAACTGCCAGGATGATGCTGTGCTGGGCTCTTGGGACTGCCAATTGGGAGGGACATGTGCTGTGGTGATGACCGCCACTCGTGGCACTCTGATGGAAATTGGCCAGGGGAAGTTGCAGTACAATGACGTTACCTGTCGCGCCAGAAGGAGACCGGGCAGAAGACACTGAGTTAGATGGAGTCCTGGAACGCAAGCCTGTGTGCGTGGTCCCGTCACTATGACAAGGCATTTCACGTATATGCGCCTTCTCAAGTCATGTTCGCCGATCGCTTTGTTCTGACAGCTCCCCGAGCAGAGAGCTGCTGACTGTCAGTCAGCAGCCCTCCACTCTGCCCCATCCTCGCTCACTGGAGAGCTGAGCTGTGGAGGGGTGGGGAGCGGCCGGCTCAGGCTCTCAGCGGCTCGCTGAGAGGCTGAGCCGGGTGTCAGTCCAGGCACCTGGTGGATCCCGAGTCCATGGTCGTGATGACATGGTGCCTTGACTGACTTCTGTAACTTCAGCAGAGAGCGGACTTCAGACCGCTCTCTGCTGAAAATGGGTCACAGGAGTGCAAAACAAACTGTCATCCTGTGATCCATAGGAGATGAACAGCCAGACGAACTTTGACTGTACATCGCCTTTAAGTACTGCTTTTACCTACAACATTCCTATGGGCTTCATAGGTCAATAAAATTGTATGCTTTCATCATGCCTGGTTGAAGGTTGTTGTTTAAATGGAGGCTTTCCAGAATTTTGAGATTCAGAGCTTGGTTCTAAGTGTTTTTGGGAAAAATTAGTTGTCGTATTCTATGTCCCCAGGGTTTTTTTTTTTTTTTCTCCAGCTGCTATGAACAACAGTGTCGCTAATTGACTTTCCTTTAAAGCAGCACCTGAATATCTTGTGGCACTTGATTGCACAACCAGCATGTTGGTTTTTCAAGATGCAATTATTGCCAGTGTTTATAGCCACTAGCAATAATCACTGTATTTTCCCGGCAGTAATGACTCGCTGTGTCCCCCTCTGGGAGAACACAATAGCTCCGTGGGAGGGATTCCTCCATCAACACTGACTGTGTTGATGGGGAATCAAAGAAAATCCTGTCATCTATGGCTGGCTTTAGTGATGAGAGGACAGCAGAATGCCACATGTCAAACAATGTTCTTCCTGGAACACAATACGAGGATTGGTATATCCTTCAGTAGTGATAGCTTTATATTACCTGGGTAATGTTAAGATGTACCTCAAATACTGCTTAGAGTAAACTTTCCAGTACTATAAAGTGACTAAACTAAAAATGTAAAAAAAATGGAGAAACCCACAGATGCCTTCAAGTCTTCTGCAAATACCAACTAAATCTAGTGGAACTTTGATCCATGCTTCTCTTTGTGATGCCACCCATTATACTGCTGGACCAGTTTGGAGGAGTCCCTGTGGAGCCCCCTGGATCCTAAGTACAGGCAATATAGAGACCATTGACAGGGCCTGGCAAGTCCCACAAGTTACACTGTAGTTTTTAGGTTTGGTCAGGTTCACCAAGTCTGTCACAACTAGCACTTCCACATCTAATTGTTACTTGATAGACATAATAACAAGCAAGCAAGATAGAAGAAGAGTCGGCCTCCCTTTATTCCTATAGATCATGTACCAACATTCTTTTTTTCTTTTACCTTGTTCCTGTAGTGAAAAACGGCTTTTACTACTTTCTATGATATCATCACCAGATCTGTAAAATTCCTGCAGGGGCACCTGCCAGGAGTTGTTTCTCTTGTCATAAACACTTCACCAGAACTACTGTACATATCTCGAGCCATTTCCCTACACACAGTGTGTGGGTAGGCTCTTGAAAATCAAGGTAGCAGCATTGTTTTGATGGGACATAAATCAATGCATGCACGTGTAGAGAGGCAGAAAGGGTCGAGGGATAGGTAGAGTTCTGTAGTCCAGCAGGTAGGGTTTGCAATGCAGGTTGTGATTTCAGTCCAACAAAGGCACTATTTTGTCAGCTTCAACAGAAAGTAACAAGCACATGTATTTTTCTGTACTTGCAGCAATTTTGAAGAAATGTACATTGCAGAGATACCGTTATTGTGTATACCGAACGAAAACCTTCATCATTGGAAGAAACAAGTGCCGTGTTTATCACCCTGCCCAACTCCACAGAATGTCTTTACTACTTTTGTAGAGGTTCTTTATGACGGAGCATCTGTCACCCTTTTCAGCTCTGATAGCCAATCTGTGTCCACATCCTCTTCCTCAAAGTCTCTATAGATTGAAAAATAAAAGAACATCAGTCACCTCTGAATTTATACTTAAAATGTATTATGCTAAAGTCATAAGTCCTACATTAAGATTATAGAACACCTGTAATTTACCCTTACACTTAAAAAGTAACTCAAACAAGTAGAGTCCCATCAGTTGACTGCTAACACTATCTAAAAAATATGACAATTGTTCTAAAGTCAGAAAATTCACTTGATTTACCTTTAAGAGGACCTGTTTGGGTGTAAATATAGATGCTGATAGTGTTGACCTTTTTTGTTGGTTAGATTTTTGGGGTTTCCATTCCTATTCTTGCTTCGCTGCCTAAAGCGTTTTTGCAATAACTGATTTTTGACTGGATACAATGGGTTATTGAATATCACTGCTTCTGCATGGTGCAATCTCAAAACCCAATGATCTTGGTCTTTAGAGAGCATTCATAACTTACGTGTCTTCATCATCAGATCTCGACTGCAATCTTTCAGGATCTATGGCGATCTCCTCCTCTTTGCTGTCTGTGGCATCTTGTCCTCGAACGTCATTGCTAAGTGGTCCCTTCAGACATTCTTCTGAAGGTTCTATTGTACAAAGACAAAACATCTTAGAGGATAGTTTAATGACCATAGAAAGATAGAAATGATTCACAATTAATCATTAGTTTTATGTCCTAAACTACTTATAGACTAGAGACTACAGGTGCTTGAGTAAACTGTTTAATCTCTTGCTGCCCATGTACTGTTTATCTGCGACAGCAGGAATGGTGAGTCTTAAAGCAGAACCTTGCCCATAACAACAAGGAACATACAATACACTATATTGTCAAAGGTTTTGGGATGCCTGCCTTTACATGCAAATTAAATTTAAGGGCATCCCAGTCTTGGTCCGTAGGGTTCAATATTGAGTTGACCCACCCTTTGCAGCTATAACAGCTTCAACTCTTCTGTTAAGGCTGTCCACAAGGTATAGGAGTGTGTCTATGAGAATGTTTGACCATTCTTCCAGAAGGGCATTTGTAAAGTCAGGCACTGATGTGGATGAGAAAGCCTGGCTTGCAGTCTCCGCTTCAATTCATCCCAAAGGTGTTCTAGCGGGTTGAGGTCAGGACAAATAATTTGGTGGAGGGGGGGGGGGGGGTTAAAGTTTTTTAGGGGTTGGGCATGGCCAACCAAAAGTTCCAGTGAAGGGAAATATTATGGTTATACACAGAGCAGCCCTGATCCTTCTCTTCTTGGTGCTCCTGGCTACTCCATCCTGTCAAGTGCCCCTATGAGTGTCCCCTGCTTTCCCTCTAGCTAGTGTGAAAAGGCCTTCTTCAGTCACCTACACAGCTGCCTGCACGGGTCTACATGGAACACTTGTGCATCCCACGCTGGTGAAGACAGACCCTTCGCACTGGCGTATGGATCGGTATGCCAGTATGAATGAACCCTAAAGTAGATGTAAACTCTAATTAAATTATATTTAGCTGGCTAAAGCACCATGCAATAAAAATTAGGAGCCCATGTGAAAGGGTGACCATGCATGGCACAAGTTAAAGAAAAGGACAGAACATGGACCTCCCAGCACACTCCAGTGGCCATACGTTTGATGTGAACCAGCCCTTAATGGCAGGATAACAGGCATTATTTTAATGACAGCTGCAGGTTCATAAATATTAAAAATTACTTTTTAAATCACATTAACATACTAAAAAGGCATATGAGGATTTCAGTGATTGGGTTTTTAAATATAATTAAAGTCATGGGCACTGTGGTAGGAGTTGCTGGAACACGCAAAGGTGACGGGGAACATCTGGCATCAAAAATGCAAGATCTTACTATTAGAGTAGCTAAATTGTAAAAGAATCCAGGGTTGACTCTGCCCTCCAAGATTCACATGTACCCAAAACTATAACTTTCAAAGTAGTAGTAAACTCCCCATAGTTTACTTGGACCTACAGGTTAGCCAAAAATAAGACTTACCTGTAGGTACAGTAAATATTTCCTGAACGTGTACCATTTAGGAGATACACTATGTATCACCAAAAGTATTGGTGCACCTGCATGAAATTTACACACACATGAAATTTAATGGCACCCCAGTCTTAGTCTGTAGGGTTAAATATTGAGTTGTCCCACCCTTTGCAGCTATAACAGCTTCAACTCTTCTGGGAACGAAGTCCATGGGAATGTTTGACCATTCATTCTAATTTATCCCAAAGGTGTTCCATCGGGTTGAGGTCAGGACAAAATATCATTTGGTGGAGGTGGGATTATGGTGTGAGGTTGTTTTTCAGGGGTTGGACTTGGCCCCTTAGTTCCAGTGAAGGGAACTCTTAAGGTGTACAATGGTTATGCACAAAGCAGCCCTGATGTGCCCCCATGAGTGTCCCCTGCTTGCTATGATCGACCCTGCTTTTCCTCTCTAGCTGTGATTGACAGCAGCAGGAGCCAATGGCTCCCACTACTGTCTCTGAGCAAATTAAGGAGGGAGAGAGAAGAGAGAGACACTGCTCTTGGGCACAACACTGGATTGAGATCTGGTATAAATATGTTTAAGGGGGGCTGGGAGCTGCACACAGAAAGTTTTTACCCCCAAAAAACCTTCTACCTTTAGAACTTCTTTAATCAGCTGACCCATAATGACATATTTACTGTATAAAGCAGTGAATCTGAGATTCAGCAACCTGACAATGCTGTAAATTATGTGTATATAATCAGTTAATCTTTAAGAGCAAAATATGTGCAAATGGGTCCACAACACAATATCAATTGGTATCATACTTACTTGACCTATAGATGGTGTACGTTTTAAATGCTGTGGTGAGGTCAGCGTTATTTAGGATATTAAGCAATGATTCAGGGGTCTCCTTATTCCACTTTTTTCTCTGCTCCTTCAATTCATAATTGATAACATTGCCTCCTACATACAGGACCAAGAACACAGGAACGAGTTAAGGAAATAGTAAAAGATTGAAAGAATAAAAGCTGAGGTGTGAGGCGCTATAAACAAACTGTAGTTGTGCCACAGTGGGCGCAGTGCTTATGGTCTCATAATTGCTAGTTAAAAAAATACCAATAATGACCAATTTGTGAAAAATAAGTTGTGTTATTTTAGCAGTACCTATTTTTTCTGTTGTCATGATGGGTGGTTGTTCCTACACAAATCTACGAAAGGGTTGACTCTAGAAGCAGGAATCTGCTAAGAAATGCCACACATTTCATATGTGTCAACACGCTGGGAGGCCTGCACAAAATTTAAAGATGAATTCCCGGCAGATCTAAATAACAAAAATGAGCACAGCTATGTATTTGTAGTTAAAGCTTTGTTATACTTTTTTTTTTACATAACTATATTCGCTGCCTTGTAAAGTCCCAGGGGAAATAATAATTCCTTATGCAGTTCTCTTTAGGGATGTGGGCGATGTGATCATTAGGATCCCTTCAATACTTTCTATTCTTTGTATATGTAGTTATGTTTTTAAATGCAAGCAGTGTTAGTACCTGAATCTGTCCTGGTAACAGCCTCTTGAAATCCATCGTATAACACATGGGTGTCCAACCCTTTTGGTTTCTATGGGCCACATTGAGTGTAGAGAAATTTTCTCGGGCCACATACAAAATATCTACTATAATTAAGGTATATAAGTAATAAAATGCCGCCGCGCCCCCCCCCCCCCCCCCCCGAACTAATTTAATACAACTAGAGGGTGATCAAAAGAAATGGAATCAGTATACAGAGGTTTACTTGTTCTAAGAGATATTAAAGGAACACTCTAAACACCATGTTTGAGTGATTTGAACAGGTCATGGTGGTAGGAGTCAGAAACACTGCACATGCTCTGCCTACCGTTAGTCGGAAGCCACTGTGGCTGTGCCCCTGACCCGACTTCCTTCTCCCCAGCAAAAAAAAAAAATTGTCAGGGGTCAGTGGGCCGCATTGCCTGTGGTTCCGGGTCGCATGCGGCCCCCGGGCCTCAGGTTGGACATGCCTGGTATAACATAAAGAAGCAAGAAAATTCCCTCTAATTGGGATTTTGAAGGGCAATAGTGTGAGGTAAAGAGATTGTAGGAAGAACTTGTATAAAATCAATGTCAAAGTTTATTACAAAAATATAAGGGCTCAAAAAGGCACAAAATTTAAGACAGTACAATGAATAAAATGCAAAGCGGTTCAAAGATACAATTCACCAAGACTCATGTCCATTATCCACAATTGGGGACAATGGAAGTGGAAGTGGGTCTTCCGCTGTCTCCAATTGTGGATAATGGACATGAGTGTTGCTGAATTGTATCTTTGAACCGCTTTGTATTTTATTTATTGTACGGTCTTAAATTTTGTGCCTTTTTGAGCCCTTATATTTTTGTAATAAACTTTAACATTGATTTTATACAAACTTTTCTTACAATCTATTTACCTCATATTATTGCCCTTCAAAATCCCAATTAGAGGGAATTTTATTGCTTCTTTTTGTACATTTAGGGATATGGACATATGTTTAGTTCTCTTATCCATTGGCCCATCACATTCTCCTTTGTATAACAGAGCTCAAACTGGGAGAGGAAGAAGTAGCACATGAAGATAATTAATTTACTGCAGTGCTTATGTGCTAACAAGGAACTTGCTGATAGGAGGATAGAAAGCAGATTGACAGAAACATTAGCTTTAAGATGTGCTGCTCCTCCAATCACAGGCTATGGGAGGGACAAGACCTGTAAGGGTAACTTAACTGAAGTAGAGAAAAATCAGGTCTTCTGCCACGTAGTACAGGATTGTGCTGTGTGTGCAGGCTATGTTACAAATCAGGTTATAACTAGCCAACTCACCCACACTTCTGTTAGACTCTATGCTAGATGCGAGGCTGGTGGCATCCTCCAGAACATTTACTACTTTGTTTGTGGGTTCCTTCTTCCACTGCTGTCTTCTTGAACAGGGAGTTTTGGAGTGCTGTGCTGTATGAAAACAGAACATATGTATTTATAATTCATTCATATACACACATCCATACAGTGTATATGTTTTGGCATAATACCGTTTCATCAACTATCCCATACAGTTCCAGAATTTTCAGTATCGGTGTCTACATTTTGTTCAGTATCAGAACTTTAAGGATTCATTCACACAGGCTCACCAATCTGTACGCCAGTGTGAAAAGGCCGTCCTCAGTCACCTGCATAGCTGCCTGCACGGGTCTGCATGGAGCACTTGTGCATCCCACGCTGGTGAAGACAGACCCTTTGCACGGGTGTATAGATCAATACATCAGTGTGAATAAACCCTAAAGTAAATGTAAACTCTAATTCTAATATATCCAGTTGGCTAAAGAACCATGCATTAAAACTTTAGGTGCCCATAAGAAAGGGTGACCATGCATGGCACAAGTTAACCACTTTACCGCTGCTCACTAGAGCTCTACTGCGGCAAAGTGGCTCGATAACGTCTGGCGACGTAGACCTATGTCACCAGACAAAAAACTGACCTACGTCAGTAAGTCAGCGCTCACCGACTCACAGTGGAAGGTGAATGCATAGACCATATTTGCAAAAAACACACACAAGCATATATAAACATAAAATGGTAAGGCAAAAAATTCTAAAGAAAGAGGGGAGGAGGGGAAATGTATATATAACAAACAAGTCAAAGATGGGAGTGCAAAAACCTCATCTATGAACGAAGTCCTTCCACAGTCCGGAAAAAATCACAGTGTAGATGATTCCTTGTAGTGGATGGTCATGGAGTCCAAATCAAGGTGTATGTGGCATATAGAGTGCAGGCAGCTCCTCGGGAGGTGAGGGACCCTCCAGGCATATAGCAAAAAAGGAAGAAGACAGAGGGCGCCAGGTCACAATATAGTATGAGAAATATGACAATTTATTGTAGTGACTTACATGTACAAACGATCCAAAATACAGCCAGTAAACCATGAATAACGGTACTCGCAATGGGACACATCCGGGATGATCAGATCCGGGGACCTGCTGAACGATCCTGTGCTGTGTGGCAGTGTCTATGATACAGGTGCCGGTTACTGCTGTAGATGGCGCAGGCTCCCTGGATGGGCAGCCTTGCAGATGTCTGTGTACAGCAGGGTCGATGGAAGCAGTGACCCGGAACAGGAAGTGATGTCAGCGACCTGTCAGTTCCTCCACGGAGTCTGACAGGAACCAGAGAGCTGGATAGAGTGTGGAGGGCGGGCCGCAACGTCGTTTCGGAGGTCCTCCTCCTTCATCAGGCAGGGCCATCAGGGCCTGATGAAGGAGGAGGACCTCCGAAACGACGTTGCGGCCCGCCCTCCACACTCTATCCAGCTCTCTGGTTCCTGTCAGACTCCGTGGAGGAACTGACAGGTCGCTGACATCACTTCCTGTTCCGGGTCACTGCTTCCATCGACCCTGCTGTACACAGACATCTGCAAGGCTGCCCATCCAGGGAGCCTGCGCCATCTACAGCAGTAACCGGCACCTGTATCATAGACACTGCCACACAGCACAGGATCGTTCAGCAGGTCCCCGGATCTGATCATCCCGGATGTGTCCCATTGCGAGTACCGTTATTCATGGTTTACTGGCTGTATTTTGGATCGTTTGTACATGTAAGTCACTACAATAAATTGTCATATTTCTCATACTATATTGTGACCTGGCGCCCTCTGTCTTCTTCCTTTTCTACGTCACCAGACATCCCACTCTCTCGGCGGCGCGTGCGCCGCTGGAGGCCCGCTCCCGCTGTATTCAGTCACAGCGGGAGTCGGGCCAGGCGATTCCCCGACGCTCTTCCCCGATCGTCGGGGAATCGAGTGTGGAGATCCGCCCGCTTGTGTAAACAAAGCAGGCGGATCTCCTAAGTGACAGGCAGGGTCAGATTGCAGGGTTCAGCATAGCTGAACATGCGATCTGTCCCTGTGTCAATCAGTCACCTCCCCCCACACACGTCAGTAAGCACCAGGCATATATTAACCCCTCCCACTCCAATAAAAATTAACCCCTTCCCTGCCAGTGTCATTTTTACATTAACAGTGCATATTTATAGCACTGATTACTGCAGTAATGTCACTGGTACCCCCAAAAGTGTCAAAAATGTCAGTCAAGGGTCCGATCTGTCCGCCGCAATGTCGCAGTCCCGCAAAAAAAAATAAAAATAAAAAAATCGCAGATCGCCGCCATTACTCGTTAAACAAAAAACACCAAAAACGACAGAAATCTTTCCCTTAGTTAGTAAACGCAATAACTTTTGCGCAAACCAATCAAAATACACTTATTGCGATTTTTTTTACCAAAAATATGTAGCAGAAAACAAATTGGCCTTAAATGATAAAAAATTTTGATTTTTACATTTTTTTGGGGGGGAATTTCATATAAAAAAAATGTGAAAAATATTGTTATTTTTTCAAAATTGTCGCTTTTTTTTTTGTTTATAGCGCAAAAAGTAAAAATCACACAGGTGATCAAATACCACCAAAAGAAAGCTCTGTTTAGGGGAAAAAAAGGACGTAAATTTAATTTGGGTACGGCGTTGCATGACCACAAAATTGTCAGTTAAAGTCGCATAGTGCCGAATCGCAAAAAGTGGCCCAGACGTAAGACAGCAAAATCCTCCGGTGCTAAAGTGGTTAAAGAAAAGGACAGAGCATTGACCTCCCAGCACACACCAGTGGCCATACGTTTAGCATTACTGCTGATGTGAACCAGCCCTTACTGGCAGAATAAAAGGCATTTTATATAAAAGCTTCAGATTCATAAATATTAAAAATGACTTTTGAAATCACATTAACATACTGAAAAGGCATATGAGGATTTCAGTTATTGGGTTTTGTAATTAAGTCATGAGCACTGTAAAAGGAGTTGCTGTAACATGCAAAGGTGACGGGGAACATCTGGCCGAGTAAAAAATGATGGCAAGATCTTATTGTTACTGTACTGAGTAGCCAAACTATAAAAGAATCCAGGGTTGACTCTGCCCTCCAAGATTTACATGTACCCAAATCTATCACCTTTAAAGTGGTAGTAAAGTTCCCACTGTTTACTTGTGCCTACAGGTAAGCCTAAATTAAGGCTTACCTGTAGGTACAGTTAATATCTCCTGTAAAAAATGTGAATAAATCAGCGCAATCCAAAAAACTTGTTACAATTAAATCAAACCCCAATGGCAGCATACATTCAGTGTTTTCCACATACCACAAGCATGAATAAATGATCAAGTTAATGCAGCGCCAAAGGAGATTACACAGTGTAGTGACAATGATTAAGTGTAAACGTGATTACAAGCATAAATAAACAAATTAATAAAACACCAAAAGGGGACTACACAATGTGATGACAATAAATAGTGAATATTTAAATAAATATAATATGTGACAGTGATTGAACCACAAACAATCATAAAACAAAATAGCAAATATAATGTGAACCAATATAAAAATATGAATATTGGTGTGCCAAGTCCATAATAAGGTAATAGATAGTTTCCTTCTGTGCCGTGTAAGGATGAGAATTAGGCCCCTTTCACACATGCTGTCCGTTTGTCCGTTTTTCATCCATCCGTTGACGGATGAAAAACGGACATCAATGCATCTCTATGTAAAAACGGATGACAACTGACGAAAAACGGATGAAAAAACGGATGAAAAACTGATACATTTTGACGTGACTGAACTGATGAACTGAACGGACCGTATGTGTGAAAGGGGCCTAAAGTGCTGGTGCTCCAATTACACACAAGTGGATCTGTGTGCTAATTAAGTGCTCTAAAGCAGCTCACCTCACACTCTTTCAATTAGCCAGAAAAATCTGTTTGCACTGCAAAGGTGCTAGGGATATATCAGGATCACCACCTCCTCCTCCTCCTCCTCTCAGGCTCAGGGATACCATTATATATGTAAAAGTAAGCAGAAAAGGCTCCTAGTGCTCTCCGAATAGTATTTTTATTGAAAAAATGAACAATAAAATATTTGCACTCACATAGCCAAGCACTTAGCCAGTGCCGGCATGACAGGCTTGAATGGATACCGGATAATGGATGTGGCGTGTGTATGCAGGCTCCACCCCCGTATGCGTTGCATCACTAAATCGACTTTGTCAGCAGGGCAGTGCACCGTTTAGGAGATACACTATATTATCACCAAAAGTATTGGGACCTGCCTTTACATGCACATGAACTTTAATGGCATCAAAGTCTAAAGCTGTATACACACTATACAACTTTTGTTGTCAGATTTCCTTTGGATTTACCTTTTCTATGTAGTGCAAGGGCCTGCCTGATTGCATACAAATTGAAAGTGTTTAGGTTTGACCTCATACTATATGGTTTTGGGAAGTCTGAAGGAAAAAATCTAAAGAAAATTGTATAGTCGGTAGGGTTCAATATTGAGTTGGCCCACCTTTTGCAGCTTCAACAGCTTCAACTCTTCTGGAAAGGCTGTCCACAAGGTTTAGGAATGTGTCTATGTAAATGTTTGACCATTCTTCCAGAAGAGCATTTATAGAATCAGGCACTGATGTGGACAAGAAGGCCTGGCTCACAGTCTCCGCTCTAGTTCATCCCAAAGGTGCTCTATCGGGTTGAGGTCCGTTTTCTGTGCCGACCAGTCAAGTTCCTCCACTCCAAACTTGCTCATCCATATCTTTATGGACCTCTGCACTGTTCCAAATCATTTGGTTGAGGGGGATTATATTGTGGGGTTGTTTTTCAGGGGTTGGGCTTGGCTCCTTAGTTTCAGTTCCAGTTAAAAGAGATGTATGTTTTTTTTTTTTAATTTCAGAATCATACTTACCTAGGTGGATGCAGCATCGGTCTGATGCTACATCTGTCCCCCGGTGCCTCCAACACTGAGATCGAACACTGCTGATCGCTGGATTCTCACAGCTTCCAGAGCAGAGAGCTGCTGACTGACAGTCAGCAGCTCTCTGCTCTGCCCCCTCCTCTCTCACTGGAGCGCTTGGCTGTGGAGGGGACAGGAGCGGCTTTACTTCATCTGTACTTCATCTTTAAGGCGTCAGTATACCAAAAGATTTTGGGCAATTTCACGCTCCCAACGTTGTGGGAACAGTTTGGGGATGGCCCCTTCCTGTTCCAACATGACCGCGCACCAGTGCACAAAGCAAGGTCCCCAAAGACATGGATGAGAGAGTTTGGGGTGGAGGAACTTGACTAGCCTGCACAGGGTCCTGACCTCAACTCGATAGAACACCTTTGGGATGAATTCGAGCAGAGACTGTGAGCGAAGCCTTCTCTTCCAACATCAGTGCCTGGCCTCACAAATATGCTTCTGGAAGAATGGTCAAACACTCCCATAGACACACTCCTAAACCTTGTGGACAGCCTTCCCTGAAGAGTTGAAGCTGTTAAAGCTGCAAAGGGTGGGCCAACTCAATATTGAACCTTACGGACTAAGACATACATGTAAGTAATACATGTGCGTGTAAAGGCAGGCGTCCCAATACTTTTGGTAATATAGTGTATTTTCTATTTTCTCATGAAGCCGGGGACTTTACCAACATATGCACACTGCATTCTCAGTGGACAGCATGCCATCCATTAAGAGAGCCGTGCAAACCAAATTCAGGAATTTACTATTTGTATTGGTGATGCAAGTCCTTTCAGGCCAAACTTCTTTGTCTTACTGGTTTTACTTTATCTGCACCTCGTTTTGATACCAATAAAATTAATGAATCTGAGAAAGCCGTAAGCAGGAGTGACTTCATTGAGGCTCGGCCAGTCAAACAGCCGAAGCCTGCGAACCCAGAAGGAAGACTGGATGAAGATAGAAGACCTGTCAGCAGTGACAACGCATCTGCTGGGGGGCTTCATTCTAAGGTAAGTCTTACATTATGTGCTATTATGCGATGCCTACTAGCACATTATGCTATTATCCTGCAGAGGACCATTTTACAGTTTTTTTTTTATTTTTGCGGTTTACGGTCACTTTAGGTAGACTGGCTATTTTATTAAAAAAGAAAAAAACACAGGCTGCAGAATACGGCTTTGTATAGGCAAAACAAAATTTTGCAAGAATCAGCTCTAGTAATCAACATATCGGGACATATGAGAGACTTTGAATCTTAATCCTTGTAATAGCCACCAGAAAGCCATGAGAGCCGAGGAATACTACTGGAAATATACATTACAGCTAATAAACAATAGGAGAAAAAATGAGCAATGCATAGTTGCAATAGAAAGAAGTTCTTCAATTATAGCACGTGCAAGACTGAAGTTCTACAACATATACAGTATGTTCATACCATCTTCCGGAGGTGCTGGTGGTTCATTTATGTGCTGGATAACTGAAGCCAATTCATCTTGTGGAAAATTTTCAGACAACTCATCTGTCTATTAAGTAGTAAAAAATAAATCATTTGTAAATAACAGATTTTTACCAAATGCCTGCATATAGCCAGTACATTTCCATACAATCTACATATGGTACATTACAATACGCACACAGCAATCATCTTTGCATATATGGTTTGGATTCAAAGAGATTTGTAAGCCCACTGACAAATTATTCACAGGTGTAGTGTAGATGCCTGTATACTTTACACATTTCCTCCAGTGTCATTTAAAGCAAGCCTTGACAATTGGTTCCATTGTGCAATCAATACAATTGTTCTATGTCCTCTTTCCACAGTTTTGTGACTGGCTGCATTAGCTGCCTGCCATCAGCTACAAACTTTGGGTGACATAAAACTTGTAAAATGAATTTCCCTTTTGCGACTAGACAAAGGGAATACACAGTTATACTGCACAATTAGAATGCTCAATATACTGTATGTGAAAAAAATATATTTTTCGTCCGTTGAGGGACACCAGAAGCCTTTCACATTTGGGTTATACTGCTGCCTACAAGAGGGCTGCATAGTGGCAAAAAAATAAATAAAATAACTGTAGACCAACCCAGGATATCCCCTCCTACCAGCATGTCTCAATTTTTGCCAATGTCCGAGGCGTATAGATGTCTTCTTTTACGTCTTTCCTTTTGGAGCTAGACCCTTCTGGACTGTACATTGCAGAGAGAGCCTGTAAGCAACCTTCAGGCACTGGGTTTCTTGTAGGGCATGCTCCAGACTCTAGTCTGGTTAACGTTAGCTGCAGAGAACTTTCCAGGTTCAGAGCTGTTGCCAATGACTATGTACTCTTTCCTGCCATACAGCATTGAGGAAACCTTTTCCTGCTTCTGCTCCTACTTTCAGCCCATCTACAGTCATCCTAGTCAACTGAGGTTATCCAACCCTCACTTGTTACCAAGTGTCCAGATTTCATGAGTAGCGGAGTCCTCTTTGGCTCCATTGCATGTGTTTGGATCCTCCCACTCTTTTGACTGAGGTTTAAACTATGGTCATGCATGATGACCCAAAATGTCCAGTTATTTGCTGACTCTAATCACAAACGGCACAAGTGCGCTCCTGTGCCCTCTCCTACAGGTTCTAAAGTCATGTGAAACATTAGATACACACCATGGAAATTGTTGACACTTTCAACATATTTGAACTAGCAAATATTAGATCTTCATTTAAACCGTGCCTCCGGATAAATGTGATATACTTGAACAAATTACAAATAAAATTGCAATTGTGAATTCATTCTCATAATTTAAAAAAATGAAAATTCTAATTTGTCACATTGAAAATGTAAATACACCCCTACATTTACCATCATTTTAAATCCATGAAAATTGGAATCAAATGTTCCAGATGAGATTCCAATGATTAAAACTGCCTTAGGGATTATGTAGGTCAATCAGCATTGGAGGATCTGCAGGGAACTCTTACAACAGTTGAAGTCAAAGTGCATGCATCTTCAATCAGAAAGATTGGAGATCACCAATTTTACCTGCATTGTGAGTGTGCCAGGAAAATGCCTTTGCTGCTATAAAAAAGAACATTAGTGCAAGACCACAGCTTGTCATTGAACACACAGACAAAGACTGTGCTTTATGGAACAATGTGCTGTGGATTGATAGAATGCTCATGACAAATTCCAGCTAGTCTGGGTGGGGAGGAGCCCTGGGCACCCTGTCGTTGAAGAGGACTTGGTCATTAGAGAAGTTTCCTCTCTCAATCAACATCCTGAAACATTGGATGATCTGAGCAACCTACTGGAGGGTCATCTAATCTAGATTCAGTCAGACAATACCACAGTAGTAGTGTATATCAATCATCAGGGTCTCTCAGATAGATTGGATCCTGTCCTGGGCAGAACTTCATGTTGCAGCCTTTTTGCCCATTTATATTCCTGGCGTAGTCAATTAGCAGGCAAATGTACTCTGCTGGCAGTGCCAGGACCAAGCTAAGTGGTCCCTACGCCCAGAGGTGTTGCAGGATGTGTCGCAGGTGGGGGATACTAGATGTGGACCTCCAGGCTTCCAGGCTCAAAAAAAAAAAAAAAAATGGACAGGTTTGTTTCCAGGTATAGAGATCCTCTAGTGGAAGCTCTAGTGGCATTATGGGCTCAGTACACCCTAAACTATGCCTTTCCTCCTCTGAAATGTCTTCATCTGTTTTGCAGGTTCAAGATGGATGGTATTCATGTGAACCTTCTTACTTTGGACTGGCCCAAATGGATGCGGTACACTGAACTGGTGTGGGATCATCAGAATCTTCTTTCACAAGGACCAATTTACGATTCTTCTTCCACTTCACTGGATTTAAAAGCATGGCTGTTAAAGCCAAGGTTCTTAGGAACAGGGCCCTCATAGAGTTCATGATTCCTATGATGTTAACATCTAGAAAAGTACACTTATCACAAGGCACACTTTAATTTGGTTTCCACCCCAGGAGTTTCTCTATGGCACAAATCTTCTCCTTCATGCATCTGGGTCTAGACCAGCAATTGGTTCTCAGCACTATCATGGATGAGGTTTCTGCCCTTGATATTCTGTTTCAGAGACTGTTGGCCAAAGTAGCTCCCTGTGCTCTCTCTCTCTGTAGATATATATATAAGTACTTTTTCCACATCTATCAAAAAACTAGAAAAATTATGTTTTGATTTTGTCCCTGTTAGGGAGAATAAATTAATTGCTTCTTTCATTGACAAAGGTCACCAAGACAAGAAGTCAGAGAAAATAGCTTCAAAGGGGACTCATAGAATGATAACTACTGACCTCTAGGTAAAGCTAAATAAAAAGTCCTTTGTTGGAAAGAAGCCTTAAGTGAAATTAATTTACCCGTGTAACCACAATAGATTTGATAACTTTCAGTAGACCTCTTCTGGTTAATATAGTATTTGCGGAAGGCCGATGACGTGGGTCTTTACGGAACATCTGTCTAATGAGACTACGTAGTTCATAGGAGTATTGTGAAGGGAGTGGGCTGTAAGATCCATGGCATATCTTCAGTATTAGATTTTTCCAGCTCCCTGCCTGGAACTTGAAAGAAAAAAATTGCAGTTTATAAATTAATTTATGAGATTTAATAGGGTTAAGCCTTTCTGTGCTGTTGCTGAATATGCATTGCGAAGCTGATTTAATTAGCAAAAGTGTCTAAGGTAAGAAAGCTGTTCATACCTAGTTCCAACCATCACAGGATAGCGATTGCTAGAGAATAAAAAGATCTGGCTTTTTGTCAGAAGGCAAATGTTTTCCAAGACATAAGGCGTTAAGAAGGCATGGCTACATATGTATAGAAACAGAAATTCAAATCCCTGAATGCCAGAACCCTAAAACTATATGTGTTTTCACAGAAAGGCTTCTATTTTCTTCAAAGTGACTAGGGGGTTATGTTAATAATTATTCAACGAACAAATTAGGGATTACACATCCCATAAACCTGAAAATAAGCAGGTTACATAATGAATACAATGAATGGGATAATATTGATAAATAAAGGTATTCAAAATACTAACCAGAACATACAGCCCCAGCTACATCACCAAACATATCTGCAGATATTGCCCAAATTGTCCTCTTCCCTCCTCCAAAGACCTCTTGCTCTCTGGCTCCCTTGTTACCGCCTCCCATGCTCACCCCCAGGACTCCTCCAGAGCCTCTCCCATCCTCTGGAATTCCCTGCCCCAGTATGTCAGGTCAGCTCCTACCCTGTCTGCCTTTAGGCGATCCTTGAAAACTCACTTTTTCAGGAAAGCCTACCCCACCTCCACCTAAAAACTGTACTCGAGTTACCTCCATTAGATCATCACCTGCAGCTATCAACTTTTGTACCATCTCCCCCTCTCTTTCCCTTTAGATTGTAAGCTTCATGAGCAGGGCCCATGGGTGTAATGAACTGTATTGTAATTGTACTGTCCCACTTTATATTGTAAAGCGCTGCATAAATTGTTGGCTCTATATAAATCATGTATAATAATAATAATAATAATGAAGCTCTCTCTCATACTGAATGTAGTTTATGTCACTGGGTAGACTCCTAGACAACCAAGACTATCGTTTATCAATAGCATGTTAACCTTGTCACAGGAGCAGCAGTTGCTCAAATATAAATGTAAGTGCGCCTTTTATTTAAAAAGCCACAACTAACGTGATATAATAATGTCTTTACCATTGTAACCAAAACAATCTTCTTTTACATTCAATAATTGTATTCTTTTTCAATCTGCATTAATGTATACTAATTAAAAAGATTGCCCGCATATTAATAGATATTTAAAAATCATAAGGGTTTTTATATGTTAACTTACGCAAAAAAATAAAAATGGTTTACATTTAGATCTCTTTACACATGCAATCACATATACAGTATACATACATACATATTCACACATTTAAGAGACTATTGATCTCCTTTATGTGGAACTTTAAAATATGAGTGCTTACTTACTGGATGTTTTAGGGTACATATTTCATATAACACACATCCCAATGACCAGATATCACTGAAACAAAGAATAGGAATACTGTGAGGATATGTGCAGATTCAAAACTGTAATGTTTAATAAAATTCATAATGATAACCTAATAGTGTTTTAAGAATTATTTCCCTTACTGAACCTGGAAGAAGGTGCTGCAGTGCTTCTACTGCAGAGGCTGAGGTCCGAGCCCTTTGATGTGCCTGTCTATCCCTGGGTGGTGGCCAGAGGGACACTAAAGTGCACTTGGGTAGATATTGTTCCCTTAATACCTCTGTATGACCCCAACACTGCTCCTCTATGGTTAGTGGCAGGAAATAATGGGGATTCAAAGTATTGGTACAGGTTAGTAGCAATGGCACCAAGTGGGCAGGAGTAGGGAGGATCAGTGGGTTCTAGAGTTTTTATCCTTTTTAGGTATCCACAACTGCTACAACTATCATTACCATTAAACCCTTCTTTTTATAGCTTGTGCAGAGAAGGCATGGAGAAAAATTCAATATGCTGTGAAGATATATCATATAAGCGCTAGTACATGCAGTATGATATCTGTTAATATAATTGTTCTTTAACAGTGGGCAGCTGGCTATGACTCCTTGTGGCTTCATAGCTGGAAAGGCTGCGCTGTGCTTTGTGAATGGTCCCACAGCCTTCTATGATGTGTCCCAGAAGTTGCCTGGGCGGGAGAAATTCTGGTGGAATCCCCACTGTGATCTGACCAGAATTGGGAGCGAGTACCTTGTTAGACTAGGAGGAGTGAAAATTCCCCTTTTCGGGGGGGAAGTACATATATAATTTTTTGGGGGGCAAATAAAGCTTTCTTTTGGTAATCTTGTTTTGAAAAAATTAGACAAAATATGTAAAAAAAATGCAAAAACAATAGAGAAAAGTTTAAAGTGCTGTGACTGCCCCAAAATAAGACTAGATAAAAACATATACCAATAAGGATCGCTCCCATTACAACACAAGAACATGTAGGATGTTTAACCACTTAAGCCCCGGAAGATTTTACCCCCTTCCTGACCAGGGCCTATTTTGCGATTCAGCACTGCGTGACTTTAACGGACAATTGCGCGGTCGTGCGACGCTGTACCTAAACGAATTTGACGTCCTTTTTTCCCCACAAACAGAGCTTTCTTTTGGTGGTATTTGATCACCTGTGCGATTTTTTGATCATGAGCTATAAACAAATAAAGAGCGTCAATTTTGCAAAAATAACAATATTTTTCACATTTTTTTTATATGAAATTACAAAAAAAAAGTAAAAATCTAAATTTTTTAACCTTTTCGGCCAATTTGTTTTTTCCTGACAGACTCCATGGCAGCACACGTATGGGTAGGCTCCGCCTCCTCTCCTACCCTATAGGACCCCACTCCCATAAATCTTTGCTCCATACCAGGAGCCGTGTTCCTTTTTCGTCCTCCTCCTGCGAGAAGGAAGTCTTACCTTATAGGACGTCTATCGGTTTCAGGCGAGCTGGTGGCGTGTGGACCTTGTTGATGTCGGATGCCTCCTGTTTTATGTCCAGCAATCTCGATATTTATCGGGTGGACCCGGGCAATATTATTTTAAAATGCTGAAGATGCCGTAAATCCTGAATGAGAGGTGGGCTGCATTGATGGCCAATACGTCCTTGCTATTGAGCGGATAGGCCCTGGTGCCCTGTCACACACGCATGAATTCATCCAGGCCTGAGACTGTTCGTTTATCGTCATGGTGGTAAAGTATAAAACTTTCTTTTGGTTTCATTGCATTTCCTGTTTGTGCGGTGGAGCGCTCCTGCGTTCCAGATCGTCGCTTAGGCTCCTCCCCCTGCCTCGCTGGACCTTCAATTGGTTGTCCAGGATGAGGCTTGGCCCTGGTATCGTCTGCGCATGCGCGCGCATCGCTCCCGATCTCCTATGACGATATTGCGTCGTTTGGGGCGTGGCTTTGCGGCGCCCGGGAGATTTAAGCAGCTGTCATTCCTGTTTACAATGGGATGTCTGCGGGCGTTGCGGTGGCTTCCCCGTGCTGTTTCTCTGCTCTTCAGCGGTGAGTCATGCTTTGATCCAGGTGCCATTTGGGGTAAAAGGGTTGGTGTGGAGACGAAAGTCAGTACATGTATGCTTACTTTCTTCCTGTGCAGGCTTTTGCTTCTATCTGCAAATGGATGCTTCACCACCCCCCGGTGGCCAGTCCCTGCGCAACAGGTGAGCTAGTTTTTCTTAACCCTTACCTGCTTGCGTTGGCTGGTGGAATGGAGCCTAAGTGTGTTTTTCTTTCCCTATTTAGCCCTTTTAGGTCTGACCAACGCCCTATTTCTGGATCAAAGGATCGTTCTCCTTCAGCCCATCGGCATTCTTCATCAAAGTCTGGTCATAGGTCTAGCTCCAGGTCTAAACGACATGAGCACACTTCCAGTTCAGTCGCTCCGCGGCAATCCCGCTATTCTGACCGCAGTTCAGGGAAATCATGCTGGGGCTGTCGAGCCCATATCCCTGAGGATAGATCCCTATGTGATACCTGTTATTCCAGGGTTTTGAGGGAAAAGCAAGACACTGCACAACCAGTGGAGGCTATGGTCAGGCGGATTGTAAAAGAATCCCTTAGAGATTGGGATTCGAGCAGGCTTTCGGGTCACTCTTCAGAAGCTCCTGGTTTCCTCCCAAGGGATGAAGTGGAGCCAGGTACTTCCCAACCAAGTCGTCTGTCAGAAGATTCTACAGACAGTGAAGATGATTTGGTAGACCAGAATGTAGGTTTTGAACTTGCTATGGTCCCACCGCTAGTTAAGGCGGTTAAGGAGGCATTAAAATGGGAAGATCCAGCTGAGTCCCCAGCTAAACAGAAGAAATACTTCAAACATCTCAAAAAAGAGCGTTCCCATTTTCCCCTCCTAGGGGAATTGGGAGAAATTATTACAGACGAGTGGCAGGGAGTTGAAAAGAGAAACTCTTTGTCATCTAAGGTCTCCAGAATGTATCCCTTTAAGGATGATAAGGTGAAACATCTAGACTCCGCTCCCACGGTGGATGCGGCCTTGATGAGGTTGGTGAAACACGTAACCTTACCATTGGAAGACTCAGTCTCATTCAAAGACGCTCTTGACAGGCGGATTGACACAGATCTTAAGAAGATTTATCTCTCCGCAGGTATGGCGTGTAAGCCGGCTCTGGCTTTGGCAGCCACATCCAAGGCAATGGAAGCCTGGGTAGACAGCGTGGAGGCTACACTTCAGAGTGTCTCCGAAGAGGTGGCCAGGAGTTCAGCCATTCAGGAGTTGAGACTGGCAACGGCTTTCTTGGGTGAGGCATCCATTGATATAATCCGCTTGGCGGCGCGGGTCATGCTGTCCTCTGTCACGGCCAAACGCGCCTTGTGGTTGCGCCCCTGGTTGGCCGACCCTGCCTCTAAGCAGGCCTGGTGCAAAATTCCCTTTGAGGGTTCCTCCCTCTTTGGTAATAAACTGGACAGTGCTATTACCCGTGCCACTGGTGGTAAATCTGGTTTCCTTCCCCAGGATCGCCGGTTGATAGATCAGAGAAGACCTCAAAACAGACAAAATCCTGATCGTGCCAGAGAGGCCCGTTTTTACAGGCCCGGTCGTGAGTTCAGGAAGAACTGGAAGCGCCCTCAGTCTACAGGGCAGAAGTTCTCCAAAGGAAAATCTTCAGCAAGCCGAGAGGCGACGAAGTCTTTTTGACATCGAACCTGTCCAGACGGTGCGGGTAGGCGCACGCTTGCTTCAGTTTGCGCACGTCTGGGCAGCCTCGATCGAAGATCAATGGGCCGTCAGAACCGTATCACACGGACATGTGTGGATTTTCGACAGAAGCCCCATTCTTCGCTTCATTCCTACGGCCTTACCCCGTTCAGAAGAGAAGAAGTCAACTCTTCTTACATATGTAGAATCCCTGGTTGCCCAGGGTGCGGCAGTGCCTGTCCCAACCGAGGAACGGTTCCAAGGCATCTACTCTCCGCTCTTCATGGTCTTGAAGAAAAGCGGCTCTTGGAGGCCGGTTATAGACCTAACACACCTAAACACCTTCATCAAGAAAGAGAGGTTCAGGATGGAAACACTTTTTACAATTCGGCAAGTGGTACAGCCAGAGGATTGGATGATATCCATAGACTTGAAAGATGCCTACTTTCACGTCCCAGTCGCAGCAGAAATGCAAAAATTTCTCCGATTCGCAGTGGGTCAGGTGCATCTTCAATTTACCTGTCTCCCTTTCGGGCTTACCACATCACCTCGAATCTTTTCCAAAATCTTACTGGCTGTAGTAGCCCTGATCAGAGCAAAAGGGATTCGTCTTTACCATTACTTGGACGACTTGCTCCTTCTGTCAGAACATCAGGATCAAATTCTGCTTCACAGATCTCAAGTAATTTCCACCCTTCAAGAGTTCAGGTGGCTCCTGAATTTGGAAAAAAGTCATCTGGAACCCACGAAGTCGTTGGTCTTCCTAGGGGCCCTCTTCAACACTTCCAGAGGCACTATCTCCCTTCCATTAGAGAAGATTCCGACAATTCGCAACAGGATTCGTCCGGCATTATCAGCCTCTCATCTCCGGGTGTCCCAGTGCATGAAGATAATTGGGACCATGGTTTCCACGGCTCCCATGGTGAAGTGGGCACAGTGGAAGATGAGGCCTTTTCAGATGGGATTCCTCCAACAATGGAATTTCGAGAATCCAGAAGTCCTCATTCGGATAACTACGTCCATGAAGGACAGCTTAACCTGGTGGCTTCAGCGAAAGAATCTTTTAAACTGCCATTCAATCGTTCCAGCGTCCTGGTTGGTCATGACCTCGGACGCCAGCAGGACGGGATGGGGAGCGCATTGCCTGTCGGAGGTGGCCCAGGGCAGATGGGACTTCCCTACATACGGGGTGGTCTCGAATGTGCTGGAGCTTCGGGCAGCGTTCTGTGCTCTCCAGGCCTTTCAGCATCTGGCGACCGATGCCTCGGTCCTCCTAAGACTGGACAATACGACAGCCGTCGCCTACATCAAGAGACAAGGGGGCACCCGCAGTCCTTCATATGGATCATGTCTCTAGGTTACCATCCAGAGGTAGATCTGTTCGCATCTCCAAGCAATGCCAAACTGGAGAGATTCTACACGAGGTGGCGTTATCCCCAGGCCTACGGGGTAGACGCCCTGACGGATCATTGGAATTTTCAAACGGCCTATGCGTTTCTTCCAGTGCCAGTCATCTTCAAGTTTCTTCACAGACTCAGGACAGAGAGAGTGCAGATCATAGCGATTCTTCCCTTCTGGCCAAAGAGACCGTGGTTTCCTCTGATACCTCTGCCAGTCAGGCCGGACCTTCTGTCCCAAGGGCCTATTCTTCACCCCTGCCCAGCACAGCTTCATCTCATGGCATGGCTGTTGAGAGGGAAAGATTGAAAGCGCTCGGTTGTCCAAACGAGGCAATCGCTACAATGATGAGTGCCAGAAGACCCGGCACGAACAAGGTCTATGAAAAAATCTGGTCCAAGTTTAAGGATTATGTGGATAGCAGATCTAGCTCTGTCTCTGACCCAGGAATCCAGGATATTTTGGGCTTCCTCCAGTCCGGTCTGGACCTGTCATTGGCAGTAAGCTCCCTTCGGGTCCAAATTTCAGCCATTTCGGCCTTCACTGGGACTGCATGGGCGAAACACTCCCTGGTTCGCCAGTTCTTCAGAGGCGCTACTAGGTTAAGACCTCCTAGAAAGCCCAGGTTCCCTAAGTGGGATCTTCCTACGGTCTTGGAGTTTCTTTCCTCACTTACCTTGAATCAGAAGGATCCATTCTTCCTTAAAAACATCTCCATGAAAACAGCCTTTCTGGTGGCTATTACTTCGGCCAAACGGGTTTCTGAACTCGGTGCCTTGGGTTACAAGGAACCATTCCTTACGTTTTTCCCTGATCGGGTAGTATTGGTTCCGATGCTTGGCTCCAATCCGAAAGTAATGTCGGTATTCCATGTCAACCAGGAAATTGTCCTACCCACGTTCAAATCTCAAGATGAAAATTCTGTCCATCCTTTGGACGTGGGGGAAACTCTTCGGCTATATCTGGAGACTACAGCTCCTTTCCGCCAGTCAGACCATCTTTTTGTCCTCATCTGTGGAAAAAACAAGGGCAAACAAGCTTCCTCAAGATCTATAGCAAGTTGGATAGTTCAGACCATCCAGTGGGCATATAAAGCCAAGGGACTGGCTCCTCCAGAGGTGGTGACAGCTCATTCCACTAGAGGGATCTCTACGTCGTGGGCAGCTTCTCTTCATGTAGCTCCTGACGTGATTTGCAGAGCGGCTTCTTGGTCATCAATTCATACCTTTATGTCGCATTACTGTGTTGAACCGGCTTCTTTATCTTCGGTCAACTTTGGTTTAAAAGTCTTGTCTGTTGACGGTGCAAATTAAACCTTTTTCTGTTAAACCAGCAGTTACCCGCCCGGGTGTGTATGGCTAGTTATTTCCCATACGTGTGCTGCCATGGAGTCTGTCAGGAAAACGGAAAATTTATATCAATTCTTACCGTAATTTTCCTTTCCTGATGGACTCCATGGCAGCAGGAGTCCCCTCCCATCTGCTGGAGTAGTTCTAGTTATGGAACACGGCTCCTGGTATGGAGCAAAGATTTATGGGAGTGGGGTCCTATAGGGTAGGAGAGGAGGCGGAGCCTACCCATACGTGTGCTGCCATGGAGTCCATCAGGAAAGGAAAATTACGGTAAGAATTGATATAAATTTTCCGTTATGCTACATTTGTTTGGTAAAAAAAAAATATTGCAAAAAGCGTATTTTGATTGGTTTGTGCAAATGTTATCGCATTTACTAACAAAGGGAAAGATTTTTGTCATTTTTGTTGTTTTTTTTTTTTTAACGAGTAATGGCGGCGATCTGCGATTTTTTTGCGGGACTGCGACATTGCGGACAGATCGGACCCTTGACTGACATTTTTGACACTTTTGGGGTTACCAGTGACATTACTGCAGTAATCAGTGCTATACATATGCACTGTTACTGTAAAAATGACACTGGCAGTGAAGGAGTTAACTGTATTGGAGAGGGAGGGGTTAAGTGTGTCCTAGGGGCGTGTTTCTAACTGTGATTGGCTGTGGCTACTAGTGTAAGAACAGAGATCAACGGTCCTACATAGTAGAACCGCCTGATCTCCGTTCTTACACAGGGAAGAATGACAGGCGGCTTTGTTTACATCAGCCGCCTGCCTTTCTTCCGGTGTAACGGACGATCGCGAGTGCCCGGGGGACATCGGGTCCGCCGGGCACACGCGCGGGGGGGTCCGGGAGCGCGCCTCCGGTGGCGCGCGCTCGCTCCCTAGAGCCTCACAGGCTAGCGAGGTAGTACTACGTCGCTTTGCCTGTGAGGGGCTGACCGCCGCAGTAAATAGTCGTGCGGCGGTCGGCAAGCGGTTAAAAATAGTCCACTGTCCCAAGGACCAATAATTATGATAATCATAAATTGTATACAATTCTAATCATGACAATCCATGTAAACATTTTGTAAAATTAAATCTTTATGGATATGGACATTATTAATGCCATTTAATGCACATGCATAAAATGCTAGAACTACAGTGTTTTATAAGACTTACCTTTTATTATTATATGGTATGTTTTCCCAAATTTCAGGTGGCACATAATAAGGTGTCCCAACATATGTGCATGCATGAGCCATTGGACTGACCAAAAAAAAAAAAAAGGGACAAATCAAATTTAGACTGACATGAGTACATTAAGATAACTATGTTTTATATTGCTTTTTATTTTTTAATTTTTCCTATAAAACTCTATGCAGTCTACTTAAAATGCTTTGAGTTATTCTTCAGTGCCTACCCCTTAATTGTATATGGACAGCAAAACATCCTCTCTTTTAGGCCCTCTTTGTCTACTTTAACTAAAATGAACCAATAGAAGAGGGGCATTACTAGAGCAATGGTGATGCAGCACAGCCCGTTCTTTAAGCTCCTTTACACCAGAATATAGTCTATATCCCAAAGTTGGCCAACAGGCAAATGTCAGAAAAAGATCCCAGATTTTTCTGTCTTTATTTAAATTGTTATACATTAGAGCCACCACTATTTTCCCAGGTAACATTATTTGCATGCATGTAGTACACTAGAGTTCCTAATTTATAGTTATTAACAATTCCCCAGCATACAGGGACCCTTTTTACAACAAATGCTGCATATTTATCTCTTCCACATGATGATCTTTAATCTCAGATTAACCCTAGCTACATCATTTTTTAATGCTTTCCATGCAATACCCATTTTGTCCAGTAATGTGATGAATCTGGGTTTGGTTAGAGACAATTGGGTATTAAAAATCTTCAGTACCTGTTGCAGGCATTTGCCAGTAAGTTGCAAAAAGAAGATAACACATTATTAAGATTTGCCTAAAATGAATAATTACTAATCCTGGCAATGTGCTAAAAAATTATATTGGTTTGAACTCTGAAGGAAAAAATGTTAGGCTCATGATTTTTTTAATTTTTGCCAAGACCTAAAGATCCTATGGGCAACCATACATAAATCCCTGACACAGCTTTCACTGGTTGTTCAATTCATATACTGTATACCTAACACAACCTCCGAGTTCTCTAAATGCAATACCAGTGATGTTACCACGTTGTAAACCCAATATGGCACATACCTGCTGAGAACACGTGCTGAACCAAAATCTCCCAGCTTTATTGTTCTGTTTTGTGTTAGAAAAATATTCTGCATGGAAAAATAAGTGAAAAACAGTTGTCTACATTTGTCAGATCCTTTTCTGTGCAAATTAGTAAACTTAGCAAAGATAAACTAGAGAGACCAGCATTTTAGGGAGTTTACAAGAACTATTGGAGAGTACATGATAAATTCATGCATGTAATGTAAAAATCAATGTATTAAAGACCAATTCCAGATGGAAAGGGGAAGGATTACAACTACTCTCATTCCTTTTTTTCCTGTCTATTTCAGTCTGTAATTGAATTCTGGATTTCCCTCCCTCTTTTAAACCTGTAACGTAACAGAAAAGAGTGGAACCAAGAAGGGAAGACAGAATAACAGAATCTAGACAGTGGTTCTGTCCCTCTACATTTTAAAGTGCAACTCCACTTTTGTGGAGAGAAAACCATTTCCCTCTGGGTGATCTCTGTACATTACAAGGATTTTAACAAACTTGGTTGCAGATTCCAGTGTTTGTCTGTGTCTACGTGGGAATGCGATTCTAATGGGATTGGTTTCATAATTATCAATGAGCTGTGTATTTGCAGGGCACTAATGAGGAAAGCTGATGGACCTGCATCCCTTTAGACGTGATTTTCTACTGGAAGTATCGCACCAAAAAATAGACATTTTTGTTGCAAGGGATGCCTTTAATCTCACTTGTATCTTAGGGCAGACTTTTGGGTAAATTGGTAAGCCAATCACACAAGCGGGAAATTATGTTTCTGGGGGGCATTCTGTACACATTCTGTGTACAGAACACCTCCAGGTAGCCATATTGCATTGCATTTCACAGAAAATTACAGAGCTGCAGTATGAAAAGGAAAGGTCATTTTTAATAACATTCAATAACAATATGACTTATGTTGCAATTGTATACTCTATATCAGGGGTATTGAATTAAAATTCAAGGAGGTCCTGTCGCTATAATTTTCTTTGGCCCGAGGTCCGAATCTCAAGTCTGTGCCCATCACTGTACTCCTTTACACCGGTTGTCCCCATGACAGTGCCACCTTACATCAGGCATTCGTCAGAGTGCCCCCTACACCAGGTGTCCCCATCACAGTGCTCCTTTACATCAGTTGTTCCCATCACAGTGCCACCTTACGTCAGGCATTCTCGTCAGAGTTCCCCTTTACATCAGATGTCTTCATGACAGTGATCCTTTACCTCGGGTGTCCCCATCACAGTTCCCCCTTACATCAGGCATTCCCGTCAGAGTGCCCCCTTACATCAAGTGTCGCCATCACAGTGCTTCTTTACATCAGTTGTCCCCATCACAGTGCCACCTTACGTCAGACATTCCTGTCAGAGTGCCCCCTTACATCAGTTGTCCCCATCAGTGTGCCCCCTTAACATAAATTGTGCCCATCAGTGTGCCTCCTTAACCTAAAATATGCCCATCAGTGTGTCCCACAGCATAAATATGCCCAACAGCGTGCCCCTTAACATAAAATATGCCCACCAGCGTTACCCTTAGCATAAAATTTGCCCATCAGCCTGACCATGATTTTATGCTAAGGGGCACGCTGATGGGCACATTTATTGTTAGGGGCTGAACAAAATATGCCCATCAGCGTGACCCTTAACATAAAATATGCCCATCAGCGTGCCTCTTTGCATTAAATATGCCCATCAGCGTGACCCTTAACATAAAATATGCCCATCAGCGTGCCTCTTTGCATTAAATTTGCCCATTAGCGTTACCCTTAACATAAAATAAGGGGCATGCTGATGGGCACATTTTATGTTAGGGGCACTCTGATGGGCACATTTTATGTCAATGGGCACCACAAAATGTGCCCATCAACTTTGCTCTTAACATAAAATGTGCCCATCAGCGTGACCCTTAGCATAAAATTTGCCCATTAGCATGACCCTTAACATAAAATAAGGGGCACGCTGATGGGCACATTTTATCTTAGGGGCAATCTGATGGGCACATTTTATGTCAAGGGGCATGCTAATGGGCACAACAAAATGTGCCCATCAGCGTTGCTCTTAACATAAAATGTGCCCATCAGCGTGACCCTTCGTGTAAAATAAGTAGCATGCTAATGGGCACTTTTTATGTTAAGGGGCACAGTGAAGGGCACAATTTATTTTATGGGGCACTCTGATGGGCACAACAAAATGTGCCCATCAGTGTGCCCCTTAACAAAATATGCCCAACAGTGTGTACTTTAAAAAATATTCTGATCAGCAATCCCTTTTGAAAAGTGCCCCACATACCTTTAAGGCAGGAGTCAGGAGGCTACAGGGGGCAGAAAATACGAGAGATACCGCAATGTGTGAGAGCCGCAGTGAGGAGCAGGGGGCGGGGTGTGCACGAGACGTCACGCCCCCAACTCGCGGCTCGGCTGGGAGTGAGAGCCGTACACCAGTCAGAAGCGGAGGGGCGTGGATGTCTCTGGTTGCTGGGACACCCGTGGTCCCAGCAAACCAATGACTGCTCGTAGGTGGCGGCCTGACGCTCCGGACGGGAGCATTGTGCGGTCCGTTCTCGGACCGTGAGCTGCCATTTAATGAGGGCTGATCTATATTATTTTTTCTTTATTTGCTATTTTTCCCACACGTATAAAAAGGATACACTTTAATTTTGCAATTTTTAAAAACTTGTGGCAAAAAATGAAGTATTTAAAAGACCCACCAATCTTCTTGAAAAATACCTTGGGATGTTTGCTTTCCAAATGTGGTTATTTGTAGGGTACAAGGGGTTAAAGCAGGTGGTGGGAAAGCAAAACAATGCTGCCTGCTTTAACTCCTTGTTTGCTGTACTGCACAAGGTTGCAGTGCATTTGCAGAGTGGCCTCATTGACTTGAATGGGTCATGCTTGGCAGGTGCTACACCCACCAACCATGAAAGGGCGTATAACTCCTGCTGCGACATGTGGTGCGTCTAAGAAATTAACTCCCTAATATTGTCTTTCCCCTGGGAGGTAAATCAGCAAGGATAAGAAAGATACTTTGCAACTATCGATGTCAGAAGGAGATTTTGTACTACCCAGAATCTCCAGAGTTAAATTTTGCCTGCACATACCCACTGGGGGTCCTTAACTGAGACTAATACACTAGTTTAGACTTATTAACCAAGTAATCCCTATGTATAATTTAATTTATGAAGCCTGAGGTTGTCCCCCTGCCTGGAAACACAGTCTACAATATCTACTGAATAAAACCTCATATGTGAAATGTCTGTAAGCGGTGTAATGTTGTTTCTTAGTACAAACATACAGTATGTGTTTACTATTAATGCTGGAAATAGCAATGGATGTACATGCTCTCTTTGGGATGTCTTAAAATACATATATCACTGTTGTATCTTGAGGATGTTTCTGATAAATATGATTGGCTGGTATTACTGTATAGAAATACTTCACTGTATGGGTCAGTTTTGTGTCTTGAACTTTGTTTGTATGAACTATACAAATCCTTTTTTGGTTTTGCTCATGTAAAACCAATTAAAAAAAGATGTTCCTTTAAAAAAGAATGGCTAGGCTGTGTTCTAATTGACAACTTTGGGGAAAAAAAATAAAATACTTTCTATTTTCATTCGGTATTTTCCAAAAACATGTGACAAAATTATTTTTAAAAGATTCACTAAGTCCCAGGAAATACCTTTGTGTGTTTGCTTTCTAAAATGTGGTAATTTTGTGAGAGCGATAGCCATTTTAGTTTTAGTCGTATTTTAGTCATCTGAATTGTTTTCGTTTTAGTCGTATTTTAGTCGACTAAAATTGTGTTAATTTAGTCGACGAAAACGTTTTAGTCGGTTTTAGTCGACGAAATTAACACTGATGCGCACCACTGTCAGAGTGTGGGGACTAGTGATGTCGCGAACCTAAAATTCGCCGTTCGCGAACGGCGAACGCGAACATCGGAAAATGTTCGCGAACCGGCGAACCAGGCGAACCGCCATAGACTTCAATAGGCAGGCGAATTTTAAAACACACAGGGACTCTTTCTGGCCACAATAGTGATGGAAAAGTTGTTTCAAGGGGACTAACACCTGGACTGTGGCATGCCGGAGAGGGATCACGCAAAAAAAAGTTCTTAAAAATTATAATTTTTTGATAGAGAGCCAATTATTGGAAAAATTAAAAAAAAATAAAAATAAAAAATTTCTTTGGATTTAGCATCTGGGGGGGTCTAAAAAGTGTACCTGTGAAGTTTCAGCTCCGTAGCATGTCCAGAACCCCTAAAAAACAGCATTTGTCTTATATTTTCAGGAATATGGCTTCTCTGCGGCTGGCTTTTTCTCTTGCAGGCATTTATCGGGCATTTTTTTAGGCAGGCATGTCATTTTTTGTATTTAGTGTCTGGGGGGTCTAAAAAGTGTACCTGTCAAGTTTCAGCTCTGTAGCATGTCCAGAACCCCTAAAAAACAGCATTTGTCTTATATTTTCAGGAATATGGCTTCTCTGCGGCTGGCTTTTTCTCTTGCAGGCATTTATCGGGCATTTTTTTAGGCAGGCATGTCATTTTTTGTATTCAGTGTCTGGGGGGTCTAAAAAGTGTACCTGTCAAGTTTCAGCTCTGTAGCATGTCCAGAACCCCTAAAAAACAGCATTTTTCTTATATTTTCAGGAATACGGCTTCTCTGCGGCTGGCTTTTTCTCTTGCAGGCATTTAGCGGGCATTTTTTTAGGCAGGCATGTCATTTTTTGTATTTAGTGTCTGGGGGGTCTAAAAAGTGTACCTGTCAAGTTTCAGCTCTGTAGCGTGTCCAGAACCCCTAAAAAACAGCATTTGTCTTATATTTTCAGGAATATGGCTTCTCTGCGGCTGGCTTTTTCTCTTGCAGGCATTTATCGGGCATTTTTTTAGGCAGGCATGTCATTTTTTGTATTTAGTGTCTGGGGGGTCTAAAAAGTGTACCTGTCAAGTTTCAGCTCTGTAGCATGTCCAGAACCCCTAAAAAACAGCATTTTTTTTATATTTTCAGTAATACGGCTTCTCTGCGGCTGGCTTTTTCTCTTGCAGGCATTTATCGGGCATTTTTTTAGGCAGGCATGTCATTTTTTGTATTTAGTGTCTGGGGGGTCTAAAAAGTGTACCTGTCAAGTTTCAGCTCTGTAGCATGTCCAGAACCCCTAAAAAACAGCATTTTTCTTATATTTTCAGGAATACGGCTTCTCTGCGGCTGGCTTTTTTTCTTGCAGGCATTTAGCGGGCAGTTTTTTAGGCAGGCATGTCATTTTTTGTATTCAGTGTCTGGGGGGTCTAAAAAGTGTACCTGTCAAGTTTCAGCTCTGTAGCATGTCCAGAACCCCTAAAAAACAGCATTTTTCTTATATTTTCAGGAATACGGCTTCTCTGCGGCTGGCTTTTTCTCTTGCAGGCATTTAGCGGGCATTTTTTTAGGCAGGCATGTAATTTTTTGTATTTAGTGTCTGGGGGGTCTAAAAAGTGTACCTGTCAAGTTTCAGCTCTGTAGCATGTCCAGAACCCCTAAAAAACAGCATTTTTCTTATATTTTCAGGAATACGGCTTCTCTGCGGCTGGCTTTTTTTCTTGAAGGCATTTAGCGGGCATTTTTTTAGGCAGGCATGTCATTTTTTGTATTTAGTGTCTGGGGGGTCTAAAAAGTGTACCTGTCAAGTTTCAGCTCTGTAGCATGTCCAGAACCCCTAAAAAACAGCATTTTTCTTATATTTTCAGGAATACGGCTTCTCTGCGGCTGGCTTTTTTTCTTGCAGGCATTTAGCGGGCATTTTTTTAGGCAGGCATGTCATTTTTTGTATTCAGTGTCTGGGGGGTCTAAAAAGTGTACCTGTCAAGTTTCAGCTCTGTAGCATGTCCAGAACCCCTAAAAAACAGCATTTTTCTTATATTTTCAGGAATACGGCTTCTCTGCGGCTGGCTTTTTCTCTTGCAGGCATATATATCAGTGGTGGGTGGGCAGTGGCACAGTACACTCTCTGTGGACCTGACAGCAGTCACTGGCACCCAGGCAACTGCAATTTTAAAAATATATATATATTTTTTTACTTTGCAAGCTGCTGTGCCACTTTATATATCAGTGGTGGGTGGGCAGTGGCACAGTACACTCTCTGTGGACCTGACAGCAGTCACTGGCACCCAGGCAACTGCAATTTAAAAAAAAAATATATTTTTTTTTACTTTGCAAGCTGCTGTGCCACCTTATATATCAGTGGTGGGTGGGCAGTGGCACAGTACACTCTCTGTGGACCTGACAGCAGTCACTGGCACCCAGGCAACTGCAATTTTAAAAAAGATATATTTTATTTTACTTTGCAAGCTGCTGTGCCACCTTATATACCAGTGGTGGGTGGGCAGTGGCACAGTACACTCTCTGTGGACCTGACAGCAGTCACTGGCACCCAGGCAACTGCAATTTTAAAAAAATATATTTTATTTTACTTTGCAAGCTGCTGTGCCACCTTATATATCAGTGGTGGGTGGGCAGTGGCACAGTACACTCTCTGTGGACCTGACAGCAGTCACTGGCACCCAGGCAACTGCAATTAAAAAATATATATATTTTTTTTTACTTTGCAAGCTGCTGTGCCACCTTATATATCAGTGGTGGGTGGGCACACAGTGGCACTGCAGTGGGCACAGTACACTCTGTGGACCTGACAGTAACTGGCAGCCCAGGCAACTGCAATAATAAAAAATATTTTTTTTTTTCAATTTATTGCAACAAGATGCTGTGCCACCTTATATATATCAGTGGTGGGCAGTGCACTGCAGTGGGTACAGTGCACTCTGTGGACCTGACACAGCACTCACTGCAATTATGACAGAGGAAAAAAAAAATATTTTTTAAAATGCAAGGTACTGTGCCTGTGCCACCCGAAATGAGTGTGGTGTGCACACAGTACAGTCTGTGGTAGGTCTGTGGCCTCTCACACACAGCGGGCAGGCAACTGCAGTGTACAATAGATATATATAGATATATATATAAAGAAAAAACTCTATTACCTTACCAGCCCTTAAAAGGGCTTTTGGGGACACTATATATATATATATATATATATATGTATATATATAAATAAAAAAAATCCTCAATTACCAGCCCTTAAAAGGGCTTTTGGGGACACTAGATAGATATAGATATATATATATATATATATATATATATATATATATATATATATATATATATAAGAAGAAACAACTCAATTACCAGCCCTTAAAAGGGCTTTTGGGGACGCTAGGTATATATATATATATATATATATATATAAAAAAAAAAAAAAAAACACAAATACCAGCCCTTAGAAGGGCTTTTTGGGGTGCTGATATTACAGCAGTAGTGGACCAAGAACACTGCAAGACCAGGAACACTGACTAACTGTCCCTAGCTTAACAGCAGCAGCAGCAGCAGCAGCTCTCTCCCTACTCTCACTACACACACTGCTTCAGAATGATCTAAGATGGATGCTGCCCTTGCTTATTTATAGGAGGTGGGAGGGTGTGGGAGGGAGGTATGCTGATTGGCTGGAAATGTGTCTGCTGACTGTAAAGTTCAGGGTCAAAGTTTGCCTCAATGATGTCTTATGGGGGGCGGACCGAACATCGCATATGTTCGCCGGCAGCGGCGAACGCGAACATGCTAAGTTCGCCGGGAACTGTTCGCCGGCGAACAGTTCTATACAGCTCTAGTGGGGACAGGTGACTGCGACCATCAGTGAAGACTGTGTGATCACCCCTCACACTTCTTTTTGGGGCAACCCCCGACTCCCACACCTGCACTCCATACCTGACCCTAATCTGTGGGCTAGGTTAGGCATTATTAAAATACAACCCAATTCCAAAAAAGTTGGGACACTGTACAAATTGTGAGTAAAAAAGGAATGGACTAATTTACAAATCTCATAAACTTATATTTTATTCACAATAGAATATAAATAAAATATCAAATGTTAAAAGTGAGAAATTTTTAAAAGTCATGCCAAATATTGGCTCATTTTGGATTTCATGAGAGCTACACATTCCAAAAAAGTTGGGATAGGTAGCAATAAGAGGTCGAAAAAGTTAAATGTACATATAAGGAACAGCTGGAGGACCAATTTGCAACATGATTGGGTATAAAAAGAGGCTCTCAGTGTGGCAGTGTCTCTCAGAAGTCAAGACGGGCAGAGGATCGCCAATTCCCCCAATGCTGCGGCGAAAAATAGTGGCGTAATATCAGAAATTAGTTTCTCAGAGAAAAAATGCAGAGAGTTTGAAGTTATCATCATCTACAGTGCATATCATCAGCCAAAGATTCAGAGAATCTGGAATAATCTCTGTGCGTAAGGGTCAAGGCCGGAAAACCATATTGGATGCCCGTGATCTTCGGGCCCTTAGACGGCACTGCATCACATACAGGAATGCTACTGTAATGGAAATCACAACATGGGCTCAGGAATACTTCCAGAAAACATTGTCGGTGAACACAATCCACCGTGCCATTCGCCGTTGCTGGCTAAAACTCTATAGGCCAAAAAATAAGCCATATCTAATCAAGATCCAGAGGTGCAGGCGTTTTCTCTGGGCCAAGGATCATTTAAAATGGACTGTGGCAAAGTGGAAAACTGTTCTGTGGTCAGACGAATCTAAACTTGAAGTTCTTTTTGGAAAACTGGGGCGCCATGTCATCCGGACTAAAGAGGACAAGGACATCCAAAGTTTTTATCAGCGCTCAGTTCAGAAGCCTGCATCTCTGATGGTATGGGGTTGCATGAGTGCGGGTGGCATGGGCTGCTTACACATCTGGAAAGGCACCATCAATGCTGAAAGGTATATCCAAGTTCTAGAACAACATATGCTCCTATCTTTAAGGGAAGACCTTGCATTTTCAAACATGACAATGCCAGACCACATACAGCATCAATTACAACATCACGAAGAAGGATCTGGGTACTGAAATGGCCAGCCTGCAGTCCAGATCTTTCACCCATAGAAAACATTTGGCACATCATAAAGAGGAAGATGCGACAAAGAAGATCTAAGACAGTTGAGCAACTAGAAGCCTGTATTAGACAAGAATGGGACAACATTCCTATTCCTAAACTTGAGCAACTCATTCCCCAGACGTTTGCAGACTGTTATAAAAAGAAGAGGGGAGGCCACACAGAGCTAAACATGGCCTTGGCCCAACTTTTTTGAGATGTGTTGATGCCATGAAATTTAAAATCAACTTATTTTTCCCTTAAAATAATACATTTTCTCAGTTTATAATATGTCATCTATGTTGTATTCTGTATAAAATATTGAAACTTGAAACTTCCACATCATTGCATTCTGTTTTTATTCACAATTTGTACAGTGTCCCAACTTTTTTGGAATTGGGCTTGTACAACATATAATGCTGGACGGCAGCCTGTTGTCATACAAAGGCTACGTTTCATCTTCCCTCATGGGTGTTTGTTAGATTTCTGCACTTGCGCCATACAGTGCAAACACAATTTCCCACTACACCAACAGTAAATTTCCACACTGTGGAGCTGCTCCTTATTTCTAGCAATGCAATCAAGATCCTGTCGTCCCTATACCTTAGAGTCTCTCTACTAGGGATACCGGCAAGGGCACCCAATTGTTTAACACATGAAAAAATGACATTCCTACCCTTACTACAGAGGACTGGGAGGAGGGGAACCAGCAATATATCCCATTTGTGATATCTGCGCCAGGGATAGATATGTCCAGCTCAATTTTCTGCACAGGGCGCATTACACCCCTCTAAGACTCTCGAGGATATACCCTACCTATTCTGACCGCTGTCCTAAATGCCTCAATGAACTTGTTACATTTATACATGTTGTGTGGTCATGCGCTCTGATTCAGAGGTTCTGGAGGGAGGTGGTGGATGAACTAAACTCTGGGGGAGGTCTGCCTGTAGATGTGCACCCCAGGATACTACTTTTGGGGATATGAGATGTTGTTGCCCCCAGTATACTCAAGCAACTATTTGTGTTTTATGCTGCATTTTATGCCAGGAAGGTCCTTTGTCCAAGTGGAAGCAGACTGACCCCCAACACACACACACAGTTTTTGCAATGGAGAACAACTATTGATGCAGTCCTACCCCTATATAAATTTACTTACATGAGTTGGAAATGCCCCAATAAATTTAACAATATTTGGGGAGCCTGGGTGAAGGCCAGACCCATGTTAACCTAGAGGTCACCTTAATTGGTATTTGATGTTGCACCACATCTATCAATGAGGACTTACGTGATAATATGCTGCTGTTTCCTTATTCCCCCCTTTCCTCCATTCCCCTTTCTGCCCTTCTCCATACCCCTTTCCTTGAACCCAACCCCCCTTCCCAATAATTGTGAAGCTTTATTGGTTTCCTTGTTTAAAGCCTTTAATGTTCCATAAGGGATTATTGTGTCTCTTAGGTTCTCCAGGTAATGTGAAATATACACTTTAAAAAGGTTCTCTTGTACAATATACCTGATCTCTTTTTTGCTGCTGTGAAATATGTGCCTTATGATATGTTTTTTTTAACTATGCTACATTTTCTTTTACGATAAACAAAAACTTTTCTGTAAAAAAAAAAAAAAAAAAAAAAAGCGCAGCATTTCAATAGGCTGCCCTACCCCCAGAAATGCGGGAAAATGCAGGAAAGAAGAATTTTTTGAAAATTGTGCCGCACGGAATCAGCACCATGCAGTTTTCCGATGCGTTAAGGATTCCCCCCCCCCCCCCCCACACACACACACACACACATCTGCTAAACAGCAGTGTGATTCTCTTGCATGCATGCAATAGTGTGAACTTAGCCTTAGTGCCTTTTTGCATCTACTTTAGAGCTGAGTACAGGAAGCCCAAAAAAGTGGATGCATGAACACAATCACATGTCAACATATGATATGCGGGCAAGATGAGGTGCACAGATCTGAACACAGATACTGTGCCATTAATGGGACATTCAGACCACAGTTAATGTTTATAAAGTGAGTGACCTATGCCTTCAACACTAACTATACATATGCTTAAAGCTAAATCTAAAAACATTAGATGTTCTTCATCTAGACTACATGGAGGATACATACCTCTCAACTTTTTGACATTTGAACGAGTGACACCTGATAAATGTAGGCATAGGACTACGCCCCCCCCCCCCCCCCCCTGCCATGTCCCCTTAAAGGAGAATTATACAAAAAAGGAGGATTTAACCCACACATGCTTTTTTTACCACTACTATTCCTTTATACTGGCTTTTGTCATTTACAAATGCAGCAATTTAGACATTGGATGAAAGGTTTAGCACTGGGAAACACTTTTTGAAAGATAAATAGTGCATTTTTTATACAACTCTATAGATCAGACCAAAATGAGGGACAAATGAGGAGGAAAAAGGAACAGAGGGACTTTGGTCCAAATCAGGGACAGTACCTCAAAATCAGAGACAGTTGGGTGCTATGAGGATATAAGGAATGACTTCATATTGCCATTAATGTCAGTTTCTCTCCATACACTAATAATTATTGGCAATATTCATTATATAAAAGCCTGGTCAGTTTAGCTGTAACATCTTTGTTCATATGACCAATACATGTTACAGGACTCACCTTGGACTTAATATCTCTGTGTAGGACTCGTTTTTCATGAATATGTTGTACTGCGAGGCACATCTGTACAAACCATTGCAGAATCTGCAGGAGACACAAAACAAACGTATACATATAATAGTAATAATCAATGATGAGGACAGGCTTGGGATACCGTTTAGGCTTTGCTCAATACTGAAATAATTTTATGATTATTAGAAGAGAAAGCGTCTGTAATATAAATAACCCAAGTGTCCATTATAAAGACAGTAGTTCTATTAAGTTTTCTAGACATACAGATTTGTATCCTTTGTAAAATGAAGACATGTTTTTTTTTAATGTATTTTAGGTAAGAACGCATTTAACAATGTCAGGGGCTGCAATGTTTGGCTGAAGAAAGAATTGAAAATTACAATATACAATTCTTTAAAAAAAAATGGTTTAAAAGTAAACTAGTAGAACTGGGCCTTTTAAGGAGTGACAATGAGCACCAGGATGGACAGCAGTCAGTTAAAAATGTATAGGTGAAGATGGAAAGGTGGAAAAGGGGGAGGTCCTAACTACCAGGTTTTAATGGATATTTCCAATCAAGTGGAGGATACAGAATCAATTGGAGGGTCATTAATTAGCAATTAGTTTGGTACCACTAGGTATAATGGAAACACATTATTTTAGACTGTTGCATACAACCAGGTAGGGTTTGGACAAAGGTTTCCTAAACAACAACAAAATTTTGACCTGTGATAATTTGCTTAAGGAGGCCTCCACCCAATCCATGCAAAAAACATAAGATAGGTTAGCTATAAACAAAGAAATAATGGGGGGCTCTAAATAAATCCACTTATGAAGGATGGTTTTCCATGCTTCAATGGAAATAATAGTGAGTTGTTTGGAACCTCTTGAGATTCTAGTACCTGGGATGTCAATTAGGCCAAAAAATGCCCATTCAGGGGTCAGAGGTAGGTAATTTACTAAATGCGTGGTGGAAGAACACACCTTTGAGTGCCAAAAACGTTTAACCCTGGGGCACGATCAGAAAGCATGGAACAAATCTGCATCTGGGCGACCACACTTTGGGCAGCAAGATGAGGAGCATAGGTCCAATCATGGTACATAGCAGCTCTGTTTGTACCCCAAGACAAACACAATGTTTTTAGAGGAGTGTCAGTAGACAGGTGGGGGGAATCCTTGGTCCATTTGGTTAGACCAGTTGTTGTGGGGGTATAGTCCAGCGATTGCTGGGGAAAATTCTATAGGGTAGATGCAGTTTTTTTACTTGTATTAAGATATCCTAAGAGCATATCCATTGAGTTCTCCCAGTCTCTTTGGGAGAATTTTTTAAAATAGAGGTAATGTAGGATTTTGCTTTTAGAAAGAGAAACTGATTGTTGGATAAGTAGGGGAATTTCTCTAGTGCTACATTAGAAGGAAATAATTGCTAGTTAAGCAAGAGATGTTGAAGACATGTTTATATTGCATATTATATGTGTAGCACACCCCTCGTAAGAGCTGCTGTTAGGGTTCCCCCACTGCAGCACGTCAGTCACTAAGCATATCCTTCATTCAATCTAACACAGAAAATCAGTCCTTGGTTTGTTTTGTTGTTTTATTAGGGAATGATAACTTTGATGTGGTAAGGAATTTATGAGATGCCCAACTTGAAAATGTCCAAACACAGAACAAAGGGGCAACTTATTCCCTATTAAAACAGATCTTCTTCTTTCCTCCTGCACAAACTCGGTCCCTTTGTATGGCACTTGCTGCTCACTCCTGGTGAAACTAGCAGTATATCACTAGTTCAGCAAAGGCCCATTACAGGCAGGTGCTCTCAACCCCTAAAAGTAGCACTAATGGAGTGAACAGCATAACACAGTCCTTTCTGCTTCCCTGTGGCCACTGATCCCAGTTCCACTTGCTTGCAGAATGCTAGCCCATCTTGCTGCCACCAGCAACACCTGGCTGCTCTTCCTCCCAGACTCTCTGCACCAGTCCTGCCCGAATGGCACCACACACACATGGAGATTCCCCAGGGCAAGGTTAAATGAAGACTTGGCACACCACAGTCATCAAGAGAGCACTGTTATAGCTGTCTGTCTCTCCCCTGGTCTTGTCCCTGCACCATGCTGATCTACTCACTGTTTGCTCCTTCTCGCTGCCTCTCCGGCATTAATCCCTCCAACTGCCTTCTGTGGTGGGATCCTTCCGGGCCAGCTTTCCTGAGCTTCAGCCCTAGGTAACACCCCCTCCTCCCCCTTTAAAGGGTCCCTCAAGGACCACCGACAGCCTCCCTCAGCACTGCTTCTCCATCTTCCACCGATTCCCTAGCTGCCATGGCTCATGTCTATTTATGGGTTATCTCAATTCCCTGCCAGGCCCACTCCTGGGGATTGGCTGAGAGCCCATAAATATTCAAAGCAGCTCCTCCTCACCTCCACCTACTAGTTCCAAAATGTTCACAGAACTATAGAATAGTTCCAGAACTTTCCAGATACCAGGGGGAGACACCAGAGAGCTGCCAGGATGTGTCATCCAGCCCTGGCCTCTAGCAACCCTGACCCAATTCAATGACTCAGGTCTAACTCAGAGCCAGCTATATTTTCCCTATACTACCACCACAAGTAGCACACACTAGAGGGTGCTACATATAATTATTTCCATCCCAGCAGGAAGCACCTCACCTTTTCACACACCAAAAGAGAAAGTCACTAGTGAAACTTTATTTATGGTCAAGTCTATAGACTATGTCCCAGTTATGTACAATAGAATCAGGTTAAATATACATTATACTATTATAACAATGTACCACACTCACAGTCTGTTCAGAAAAAAGTTTTCCCCTCTGATGTTTAATGGTTTCCAGCAGGTCACCTCCTTCGCAATGCTCCATCACTATGTACAGATGGCCATTCTCTGTCAACAAAGAAACACAGGGGGGGTAATCATTTTGTAGAGACACTTGTAGAAAACAAATGCATTTACTGTACAAAACTGAAGTCAAAGGAGGGCCAGATCAGCACATAGGTCAACGTATGACTAAAGAAGATGCAAGATTACCTAAAATTACTTATTCTCCAACAGTCTGTAATGATGCAACCAACATCATTACATATCCGATCTTTGTACCCAGATATTTTACCTTCTCTGTCAGCTTTGCATTGCATTGTGAAACACTTTTGTATTTCTATTGAGCATTGAATCATCTAAGGGTATACATTTGTAAATTGAAAAATATACTCCAGTTGAACCTGACGCCTTAAGATGCATATGCAGAGACAGGGACACACTGAGCTGACAAGCATGGAGAGGGGGGGGGGGGGAGAGGAGGACAGAAGAGAGCTGTGGATGACGGAGGCACGTAAACTGACCATGATAATCAGGGCTCAGCAGCCATGATTATCGTGGTCAGTTCAGAGAGGAGGACACAGGAACTGTCAGGATCAGCCAGGTTTTTTAAATCTTAGAGGCAGGTTAGACAGCACAAGCACTGTTTTTAGGGTTACAACCACTTTAGGAACAAACCTACAGGACCTATCTTGTTTGTAACCCGGGGACTGCCTGTACTAGAGAGTGAGCTGTATGTGCTGGATATTGGATATTGCTAGGAAGTGAGCTGAGTGGATGTTGGATACTGGAGAGAGTCCAATGTGTATGATGTGGGTAGTAGCTCACTGATGAAGCATCCTCTGTTCAGCTAAATTCACTGCTGGAAGCAGAATCCTTCACCAGGGGAGTGATAATCTGCAAATGCCCACATCCTTTAAAGGATCCTATATCCTTTTACACATTTATATTTGTATTTACATTTATATTCTTCTCACGGACTTTGTTAACCACTTGACCTCCAGAAGATTTACCCACCTTCATGACCAGGCCATTTTTTGCGAAACGGAACTTTACTTAACTTACAATTGCGCATTCATGCGACTTTGTACACAAATAAAATATATGTCCTTTTTTCCCCACAAATAAAGCTTTCTTTTGGTGGTATTTGATCATGTCTGCGTTTTTTTATTTTTTTTGCACAATAAACAAAAAAAAAGAATGCCAATTGTGAGAAAAAAATATATAAATCTTTTACTTCCTGCTAGAAAACATATCCAATACAAACATGTAAAAAATCTAATTTCTTCATCAATTTAGGCCAATATGTATTCTGCTACATACTTTGGGTAAAAAAAAATCAGCGACTTATAGCGGGACTGCGATATTGCAGCGGACAAATTGGAACAGGCACTGTGCTAATGACACGGGTTGGGAAGGGGTTAACATCAGGGGCGATCAAAGGGTTAATTAGCCTGTGCTTTCCCACTGTGTGGGAGGTGCTTTGACTAGGGGAAGGCATGGATCCATGTTCCTGCTTTGCAAGAACACAGGATCAATACCTTCCCTACTGACAGAACGGCGATCTGCCTTGTTTACATCGGCAGATTGCCGCTCTGCCCATGTACTGTCTAAGCATGTGCCGGCGAACATCAAGTCCCCAGTACCCACCACTGGGCTCCTGCTGTATGTGATCACAGCTGGGGGCAGGTCAATGGGGGGGGGGGGGGGGTGCGTGCGCGCCCCAGACCCGAAAGTGTCAAATCATGTACTAGGTACGTGATCTGGAAGACAGAGCGGCCGCCCTGTCGCAGTATATCGAGGGTGAGCAGTCCATAAGTGGTTAAAGGACATGTAAAGGAAAATGTGTGTCCCTACTGGAGAGATTCACCTTTCCTATTGATCATGGTAAGCATTGAAGGTTGGGAAATCCAAACTTATAGATTTGTCACCAGATAAGGAGACAAAGGGAAATCTTCCAATGGGGACATCTGTACAGGTTAGAACTGTCTAAGTGGTAAATTATTCTCACTTTGGGAAGATTTCCTTTCACTTTCTTAAGCATTTCCGAGGTAGGAAGTGAAAGTAAATATTCCAAATGAGACATGGACAAAAAATAAACTGACTGGAGTTTAATCCTTTACCTATTCTATCTGAAAAAAAACCCCAATAACATCTGACAACAATGCCACTGCTACACTGGAATTCCAAGTAGTGTTGTCAGCTCTGTCTGTTTTTTTCTTCTGAATGGCCTCCTTCTCTACTCATGTCCTGGTGTTCCTGTAATAAAGCAGGGGAGAATTCAGGCAGGGCTGACAACACTGCTTTGGATTTTAGTGCAGCAGGGGCGGCATATTCATCCCAAACAGGAAATTGGGAGCACCCTGGAATTTTGGCAAGTCAACATATATTTTTCTATACTCGCAGTGTTCTTAAAGGGACACAACATGGGGTAAATGTTCTATATTGCTTCGGTGTACTGAATATGGTTTTTTTTTTTTTGCTTTAAATGGTGACATTGCATGTGTAAGCACATTTTAGGTAGAATAAGACAAACGATCATGATTATAGGATAGACTAAAGTATAGTAATAGACTGAAAGCATTCAAAGTTTATTATACACTGTACCTTCAAATGACTCTTTGAATTTCACAATATTGGGGTGCTTCATCTTTGCCAGTAGAATGGCTTCTTGTCTGGAATCCTGACTTGCCCCTGAGGACTGAGAACAAACATTTTGAAAATTCTATAACTTTAGTGCTGAGCGTCAGTACATAACCTGGAAAGAAAAATACTTATGTTCTGTAACATTGATGAAGGACAAATTACATTAGTTTAATTTTTATTTACTTTATCTGCAATGTAATCCGGTATCTAATACCTGCATCTAATAAAAATTCTGCTACTAAAAGTCAGTTTTGCTAGCTATGGGGTGAAGACGCTTCATGATGTTATGTCAGGGGGTCCCTTGCTATCCTTCCATGACCTCTCATGCTAATTTGATTTACCTCCCTGTCCCTGGATGCATTTTCGATATACTGTCAAATGTAAAATGCAGGTCGATCACAGTTCTCTGTCTCTCTAAAGTTAGCTTTAGACCCAATTGAAGATCTTCTCACACAGGAACAACTCTCTAAACCTCTCTCAGCACTATATCTATCTCTGTTGTGTATAGACTCCCCTAAGATAGATAGACTCTGGAAGCAATGGAGTGCAGATATTCCTAATTTGGATAGGGAAACGGGGGAGGAATGCTTTGAGACTAACTCTAAATTGGTCATTTCTTCCAGAGACAAATTGATTCAAACAAAATTGGTGTACTACACACCTCATAGACTGCATCAAATATACCCCAAATAGATCTTCAGACTGTACTCAATGTCACTCCTCTACTGGCACTTTCTTCTATATGTTTTGGTCCTGTCCTGGGGTGGCCCAGTTCTGGACGGAGGTTATTGACCCAATTAACATCCGCCTAAAACTGTCCCTCTCCGGAGTTGGCATTATTGGGAATTCATGATGATGAACAAAGGCTGAGATACACTAAACTCTTAGTTTCCTACTTACTCTATTACGCTAAGAAAGAAATTCTTCTTAGGTGGACCTCCCCCTCCCCCCTTCCTTAGCTTCTTGGGAGTCTACCATAAACGCAGCTCTATCTATGTATAAAATGACCTATATTCATAGAAACTGCCCTAAGAAGTATGACAAGATCTGGCAGCCATAGTTGCGCCAGTGATGGTTCTAGAAGTTATGAAGTTATAGTATTTTTGTTTATTTACATGTTTGTTTTTACAATCATTTTTGCAGCGAGATACCTCTCCGGGATATTATTGGAGGAGTAGTTGCCTGTTCTCTTTTACATGTGCTATTTTCTCTATCTCACATGCAGTGGCGGCTGGTGCTCCATTAGTCGGGGGGGGGGGATGACGGGCGTCAGACGGACCCCCCCAATGCAATCCATGCATCCGGGGCCCTGCATGTAGATTAGGGGGCCAGGCTCATGGATGGGGGGGCGGCGCCCCTGTGCACCTAATGGACGGGCCGCCACTGCTCACATGCTGTTTTTCTTCTATGATTTACTTTTGTACCTATTATTGTACCATATACAGTATATCACAAAAGTGAGTACACCCCTCACATTTTTGTAAATATTTTATTATATTTTTTCATGTGACAACATTGAAGAAAGTACACTTTGCTACAATGTAAAGTAGTGAGTGTACAGCTTGTATAACAGTGTAAATTTGCTGTCCCCTCAAAATAACTCAACACACAGCCATTAATGTCTAAACCGCCGACAACAAAAGTGAGTACACCCCCTAAGTGAAAATGTCCAAATTGGAAACAATTAGCCATTTTCCCTCCCTGTTGTCATGTGACTTGTTAGTGTTACAAGGTCTCAGGTGTGAATGGGGAGCAGGTGTGTTGAATTTGGTGTTATCGCTCTCACTCTCTCATACTGGTCACTGGAAGTTCAACATGGCCCCTCATGGCAAAGAACTCTCTGAGGATCTAAAAAAAAAAAAGAATTGTTGCTTTACATAAAGATGGCCTAAGCTATAAGAAGATTACCAAGACCCTGAAACTGAGCTGCAGCACGGTGGCCAAGACCATACAGTGGTTTAACAGGATAGCTTCCACTTAGAACTGGCCTCGCCATGGTCAACCAAAGAAGTTGAGTGCATATGCTCAGCGTCATATCCAGAGGTTGTCTTTGGGAAATAGATGTATGAGTGCTGCCAGCATTGCTGCAGAGGTTCAAGGGGGTGGGGGGTCAGCCTGTCAGTGCTCAAACCATACACCGCACACTGCATCAAATTGGTCTGCATGGCTGGCGTCCCAGAAGGAAGCCTCTTATAAAGATGATGCACAAGAAAGCCCACAAACAGTTTACTGATTACAAGCAGACTAAGGACATGGATTACTGGAACCATGTCCTGTGGTCTGATGAGATCAAGATAAACTTATTTGGTTCAGATGGTGTCAAGCGTGTGTGGCGGCAACCAGGTGAGGACTCGGAGTACAAAGACAAGTATGTCTTTCCTACAGTCAAGCATGTTTTTAACAACAATCCTTGTTAAAAAAAGAAAATGCAGAAAAACAAAAACTGATGTGCTGCTCATGGCAACCATTCAGATTACATGGTATATCAGAATTTGGTGCTAGGGGATCACTGCTGGTTGTTTCTGTGCAGAGCTTTAGGCACAAAGGGGTTGATTTACTAAAACTGAAGAGCGCAAACCTAATGCAGCTCTGTAAAGAAACCAATCAGCCTCCATTTTTTTTTTTTGTCAAAGTGGAAAGCACGACTCAAAGCACATTTTTTAAGTTTTTGAATAGAGTTGAGAGGGATTAGAACATCTGTCAGTTTTTATTGCTTTCTCTGCCCCTGTTAAAGGGATTCACCCTCTCTATTTTTCCTATTTACCATTATCATTGAGGGCAAGTTCACACCATAGAAACGCAGTCCAGATGCGTTCCGGATGCTTTTATTATGTGTGTTTTTTACGTGTTTTTTTATGCCTTCCAGTGCGTTTTTGGTGCATTTTTTCCCCCCTCTTTTTTCTTAACCTTAAGGGCCAGTTCACACCACATGCAGTCCAGTGCATTTTTTTTTTCTGGATCACAAATGCATGGACAGTAGGTTATATAGTTTTCAATGGCATAGTTCACACCAGTGCAGTCAGTTCCAGTTACAGAAAAAAAAGTAGAACATGCTGCATTTTTTCTGCATTGGACTGTACTGGAACGTGGTAAAACGCATGAGTAAAATGCACCGGAAAGCACCTAAACGCACCAAAAACGCACTGGAACACACATGTCCTTATTTAAGGTAAAGAAAAAAGAAGAGGGAAAAATGCACTGGACGGCATCAAACAGGCACCAAAAATGCTTAAAAAAACGCTCTGGAATGCACCAAAAATATGTCAAAATTGCGCATGCAGAAAAGCATCCAGAACTGGCCCTGAATAAGGACATGTGCATTTTTGATGGATTCCAGTACAGTCCAGTGCAGAAAAAATGCAGCATGTTCGATTTTATTCTGGAACTGTAACACACTGGAACTGATTGCACTGGTGTGAACTATGCCATTACAAAACCATTATAACCTTCTATCTATGCGTTTTTGCTGCAGAAAAAAACGCACTGGACTGCATGTGGTGTGAACTGGTCCTGAAAGTGAAAGTAAAAGAAAATCCCAGATTTCAGGTTGTCCCCAGATAAGTAATAGAGGGGATACTAGTTCTGGTGACCTGGGGTCCCCAAAGGATTCCCCCTTGTTTGGAGGGATTTTCCTTAATTTCCTGCTTTGTTTATGGGACACAGATGAAACAAAAATAAACTGACATGGATTATGACCCTCCCTTACTCTATCCAAAGTCCAAAAAGTTTTTGCCTATAGTTCTACCTTAATTGAACAAGCTGAAGTTGGCAGCTGATTGGCTACCATGCACTGCGGCACTAGATTTTGCACTCTCAAGTTTCAGTAAATCAATCCTAAAGTGTTCCCTATTCTAAGACATCACATCCACCTCCCTCTATACATCTATGGATAAAAAAAAGTGGAAAAAAATCAGAAAGCATGAAATTAACCTCAAAACGTGGTTCTGTTGGGTGGACTTCTTCTTAGAAGAAGGGAAGGCCCTATTAGGAACATCTTGTAATGCAGCTGTCATTACCTGACTGTTGAAGTTTCTTAAAGCACCGTGTATCACAAAAAAATTCAATTTTTTTCATAAAAGTTTGTATTCAATTTTTTTTTCATCCTTTTTGATTCTCATTTGCTTTTTGTCTTCCAGCTTTGGCTTCACATCATTGCTCTAAACCGTGTTTCTGATCAAGATGGGGAATCATGCATGTGCAATGTATTTTGACAGGGTTGCTCTGTACTTATCAAATGACATAACCATGTTGAGGCTTATATGCGATTTTAGCAATTAGGTTTAGATATGTTTTTTTTTTTTACAGTGAGGATGATTGGAATTCAATAGCTCTTTGTCAGTGATACAGTAGGGGTTGGTCTAGGCATGATGATTCAGGAATACCTCTTTTGCATTGCAGTAGAAGGAAAAAATCTAGCTCATTTGAACAATGTATGCAAAGTTCCCAAATGTCCCTAATTTGAAGGGATTGTCCCTGATTTGGAAAAAAGTCCCTCTGTCCCTCTTTCCTCCTCATTTGTCCCTCATTTTGGTCTGATTTATTTAGTTGTATATAAAATGTAATATTTATCTTTCAAAAAGTGTTTCCCAGCGCTAACAGCCGGTTCACACTGGGGCGACTTGGTCGCCTGACAAGTCGCCGCGGGTCGCCTGCCATAGATTAGCACAGGACCTGTTCTAATAGGAGCGACACAAGTCGCTCCGACTTAGAAAAAGGGTCCTGAGCTGCTTTGGGGCGACCTGGAGTGACCTGCATTGACTTCAATGATATGAAGTCCGTGCCGGCCGCTCCGAGGTCGCGGTGCGAGCTGTGCACCGCGACTTCACAGGTCGCCCCGGCAAGTCAGGTCGCTGCTATGTGAACCGGCTCTTAACCTTTCATCAAATATTTAAATTGCTGCATTAGTAATTTTCAGAAGCCAATAAAAAGGAATAATAGTGGTAAGAAAAAAAAAAAAAACACTTGTGGGTTTAACTAATAATTTTTTTGTGTAATTTTCCTGACTGTATGTAATAACAAGGGTGCTGGGGTGTGCTGCAGGGTCTATTGATGCTGGCTGCTGGGGGATTTATTCCAGCTGGAGGGGATCTATTTTTGTAAGGAGGTCTGGTGTTGCTGGTGGGGGCCCTACTTTTTCTGGGTCTTATATTGGGGGGGGGTCAGTTGTTGCTGGGAGAGATCTACTGTTGAGGGAGGGATGCATGGTTGCTGGCTGACAGAGAGTCTATTGATGCTGACTGTGGGGAGATCTGTTGTTGCTGCCGGGAGTCTATTGTTGCTAGGGAGGAAATTTTGTTGCGGGTGGTCCATTATTGTTTACGGAATCTATTGTAGCTGGCAGGGGCAATATTGTTACTGACTGCAGGGGATCTATTTTACTGCTTTTCTTGTTATCATTATCATGTTCCAAACAAATTACTTAGCACCACAAAATTATATGTGGTTCTTCTGTATTCTTTAAAAGGGCAGTACTGGGAAGTGGGTAGGGGGATGGGACCAAGGAATGGTGCTCGGAGGTGGGTAAAGTGGAGAAAAGGGGTGACTCGGAAAGGGGGAGTTCCTGCACCTATGTTCTGGGAAAAAAGCCTTGCTTATAAGTGTCCCTCGGAGTCGTTACCATCTCAAAAAGTTGGGAGATATGCACATGCTAGTTATTGCTGTCCATTATTAACCACTTGCCGACCGCCGCAAGTACATATATTGCGGCGGTCAGCCCCTCACATGCAAAGTGACGTATGGGTACGTCACTAGCCTGTGAGGCTCTGGGGAGCAAGCGCGCGCCGCCGGAGGCGCGCTCCCACGTGTGTTACCGGCGGACCCGATGTCCGCCGGTCACTCGCGATCGTCGGGTAGAGAGGGAGAAAGGCAAGCCGCCTGTCATTCTCCCCTGTGTAGGAAAAGTGATCATACGGTTCTACTATGTAGGACCGTTGATCACTGTTCCTACAGCTCAAGCCACAGCCCATCACAGTTAGAATCACGCCCCTAGGGACACAAACCACCCCTCCCTCTCAAAAAAAAGTTAACCCCTTCACTACCAGTGTCATTTTACAGTAACAGTGCATATATATAGCACTGATTACTGTAGTAATATCTATGGTAACCCCAAAAGTGTCAAAAATGTCAGTCAAGGGTCCGATCTGTCCGCCCCAATGTAGCAGTCCCGAAAAAAAAAAAAAAAAAAAAAAAAAAATCGCAGATTGCCGCCATTACGTGTTAAAAAAAAAAACAACAAAAATGACAAATATCTTTCCCTTTGTTAGTAAACGCGATAACTTTTGTGCAAACCAATCAAAATACGCTTTTTGCAATTTTTTTACCAAACATATGTAGCATAAAACAAATTGGCCGAAAATGTTAAAAAATTTTGATTTTTACATTTTTTTGGGGAATTTCATATAAAAAAAATGTGAAAAATATTGTTATTTTTTCAAAATTGTCGCTCTTTTTTTGTTTATAGCGCATGATCAAAAAAATCGCACAGGTGATCAAATACCACCAAAAGAAAGCTCTGTTTGTGGGAAAAAAAAGGACGTCAAATTCGTTTAGGTACAGCGTCGCACGACCGCGCAATTGTCCGTTAAAATCACGCAGTGCCGAAATGCAAAATACCCCCTGGTCAGGAAGGGGGTAAAATCTTCCGGGGCTTAAGTGGTTAAAAATGCATTACCTTTAAAACTAGAAAAGTACAGTATAACATCTTCCTTACCTTTGGAAGTCGCACTTCTTTCATGACGTAGTTGTGATTAGTGTTTTGGTGGCAAACTAAAATTGCTCTTCCGAATGATCCCTCTCCAATAACATTGAGAATCTTGTAGTGCTCCATTGTTGCTGCCAGGAAAGAAAGGATGTTATATTAAACTTCAAATTTTCGGATTCAGATTTTCTGATTTCGCGATTTCGCTTTGCATCTGCTGTCTCCCAACATTCATAGGTGGTCTGGTTATAAATTATAAGAAGAAGCTACTTCTCTCTAGCACACAATGGACACCAAGCATGGACAAGGATGCCACTGTATTGCTCAGCAATCATGTATTGCTCTGAATAGTCAATGAGATCTAAAATATTGGTGAACAAAATTTTGAAGGAAATACATTTTATTTTCTTCTTCTAAGCAGCTACAGCTCTGCACAAGTATGTCTCAACAGTAATGTAACGTTTTACATCCTTCAGGATGAACCCCATATCATTAGATGTAGTTCTGTTTCATAGTAAGTGCATGCATGCTAAGTATTGTGTAAGTACAACAATTACAGGTATTTATTCATTTGGTGTTTTTCACAACTCCTCCTGACAATACCTTTTGGCCCCTTTTTACATGGGCGCCACTCATTCCATCAAAGCAGGGATTTCCTGCTATGTTTGATCAGAACAGAAATGGATGTCATATACTGTACGTGGTTTCCCTGTCCTTTCCAATTTTACCTTTGTCTGGTCAGGTGAATAACAGAAGACATGGGCGTAAACCTCAGACATACTGTATATTATGAACAAAGCATATCCCTCTATAGTGTATACTTGTCTCAATTAAGAGCACCTTGTCATTTCTGTCTGCTGCTTTGTTTCTCTGCTATCAGCATGAATCACTTCTGACGGGTTGTCCTGACACAAAGAGAAAATACATGACAGGGGAAGGACCTCCAGCTGATTGACAACCTTAGCTCTGTTCCTGTGTGAAGGGGTGGGGTGCCCCTTTCCTCCAATCAGCTCTCAGAGCTCTCCTCACTAAACTTCGCAACTTCGTTCTCATCCCCTTTTTCTTAACTCTCAGAGGAGCTTTACAAATTTTGGACTTTGAATGGCTGTAGAGAAGAGAAGACTGTAGATAAGCAGGTACAACTTATGTAGGAGGATTTGCTCCATCTCAGTGTATCACCTAAGGCCAGTCACTTCATTGGATATATGTAAGAATTAAAACCACTTTAAAATTGCTGTCAGTTTTTTTCCTTGCACTCTTTTCCCATTAGGGAAATTTCCTTCACTTCCTGTCCTGTTTGTCCTGTAAACTCAAGGAGAAGTAAAGGAATGCTGAGAAGTGATGAATAAAATTCCAAAGTAAGGGAAATAAACTCTAAGGGTCCTTTGACATGAGCAGTGCACTCGGCGGACTACATTTTTTTCAGGGGGGATCGATCTGCCGATCCCCACTGAGCAGGCGGATGACAGTTCTGTCTCTGCTCTGTGTGCAGATATGGAGCGGTCAGATCTCCGCTCTCTCCTATAGGAGATCGGAGGAAAATGGACCACCTGTCTGTTTTCATCCGATCCCATCTGATCTGATCCTGCAGACCGATGGAAAATAGGGACAGGATCGGATCGGATCGGATCGGATAGCAGCGGGTGTCAGTGGTCTCCTCTGGCATCTGCTGCTCCATAGAAGTGCATGGAGCGTCCGATCAGGTTCACCTGAAAAACTGACAGGTGGACCGGATCCAAAAGCCTGTGTGAAAGGGGCCTAAAGGTCCTTTCACACAGGCGTTCAGCCCTGTGTACTTTGCTTTGCTCTGAGGGGGATTGATCCGCTGATCCCCGCTGAGCAGGCAGATGACAGCTCCATCTCCGCTCACTGTGCAGAGATCGACCTGTCAGAGCCCCGCTCTCCTCTATGGGGAGATCGGATGAAAACGGACTGCCTGCCAGTTTTCATGAAATCCCATCCGATCCGATAGACGGATGGAAAATAGGGTTACCATCTGTCTGGATTTAACAAACAGGATCGGATAGCAGCGGGTGTCAGTGGACATGCCACATCTGATGCCCTATAGGGGTGAACGGAGTGTCTGATCAGGTAAAAAAAATGACAGGCAGTTCTGATTGGAAAGCCCGTGTGAATGAAAGGACCCTTAGAGCAGTGTTTCTCAACTCTGGTCCTCAGGGCACACTAACAGGCCAGCTTTTAAGTATTACCTTGGGGAGATGCAGACTAGAATACTGCAATCACTGAGCAGCAAATGATATCACCTGTGATGTATTTCAGTTTTCTTGCAAACCTGGCCTGTTACTGGGTCCTGAGGCCCGGAGTTGAGAAACACTGCCTTAGACAGTAGTTAACAAGAACAAATGTTACCAGTGGAAGATTTCTCCTCTATTCATGTTCCAGTGACAACATTTTTATTTATCCTCGCTTTCTTTCCTTTATCATTGGTTATCTGGACAATTAGAGCCCATTCACACCAGGACTGCAGTGCACATCCATTGGCAAGGTGCATTGGTATGGCATTCAGAAAGAAGTGTACAGGACTCCTCCAGGCTGCCATATTGCATTGAATTTTATAAAAAAAAATTACAGTGGCTTGAAAGGGAAAGGGAATTTTTAATTAACATTAAATTACAATATGGTTTGTGTAGCAATGTTATATGCTATATTATTTTTTTCTACAAATGTGGAGTTAGCCTTTACGCCTAAATTGGATAAGTTCTTCAACCGATCTCCAAACTTTTTAAAGAAAGGGCCAATTTACTGTCCTTCAGACTTTAAGGGGGCCAGACTGTGCCCAGTGGGAGTAAACAATGCCTGACCTTTGGTATTGGGGGAAAAATAGTTGGTGTCTTTAGGAGGAATAGTGCCCCATTTTTGTTTTCAGTGGAGGAAGTTATCCCCCATCATTGGTGTCAGTGGAAAGAATAGTGCCCCACTGTTGATGGCAGGAATTATGCCACATTGTTGGTGTCAGTGGCAGGAATAATGCCTCAAGGGTCAGATAAAGGCAAGCAAAGGGTTACCTCCGTCCCCAGGGCTACAGTTTGGAGACCACTGAACTCGAGCATCCTTGTTTGAATACTGTTGCCACAGACAGCACATTTTTTCTACATGATTCAGATGTTTATTTTCCATATTATCTCTCGCTCTCATTTAGACTTCGATTCACACTGCTGCGACTTGTCAGGCGACTTGTCAGCCTGACAAGTCGCGGCCCCTCGCGGTCCATTGACTGCTACAGGACCCGTTCTAATAGGAGCGACACAAGTCGCTCTGACTTAGAAAAAGGGTCCTATACTACTTCGAGGCGACCTCGGAGCGACTTGCATAGACATTCATTATATGAAGTCCGTGCAAGTCGCGGCGAAGTCGCGGTGCACGGGACTTCACAAGTCGCCCCCGAAGTAGTACAGAGTCGTGTCTCCATAGTGTGAACCGACTCTTATTGTTTGCTGATGCAAAGGTTTGCCTGAAACACACAGTAACATTGTTCCAAGTGTAAATTCCCATGAATGCTTCCCTTTACTGTCAGAGTCTGATGCTGTAAAATATACAAACCATTTTGTTTTCTTTGGTTTTTACTAAACAATTCTCTAACAGAGCATTTCCCCAATACAATATTTTGTATCAAAGAGATACCCAGCAGTTTCTTTGCTGCAGGCTGATATTCATAAAATGCTGCTGCTTAGTTTATAACAATGCTTGCATTCATTGCTCCTAACTGCCTAGCATTTATCTAATGCACAATGGCTGAATGAGCTCAGCAGGTCATACCGTTCAGTGGTCAGAGCCTGTCAGCTGTCGTGTCCAGCGCAGTGTCATGCAGATGGCTGTGTTGTGTTGCTACCGAGTGCTTTGCAAGGATCTAGCATTGTGTGTATACTCAGCCAGTAATACATTGATCAGACACATTCGTGTGTTCCTGGGTGTGCTCAGTAACCGCTCTCTCTTCCTGTGTGTCCTCCCAGCCACTCCTACAGACAGACTATGTCAGCTGCAAACTGTTCATGGTCAAATCATGCCATTTACCCAGAAGGCCCCTGTTCTTTGCATAGTTTTCATTCAAACATAATGCTGATACTGTTTATGCAGCAGCAAAAAGCTTCTGATTTCTACCAGTGCTACAACACAGGTTGGTAAAAGTGTACAAGGGTATCTAAAAATCTATTTATATTACAATATTTTTATAGTAGTATTACAACATTATTTTTGTAGCACTGCCCCCATAGGGACTGCTGAATATTCAATCCGCGGGTCCCCCTGGTTACCAACACACTGCTATAAGCAAATGCAATTCGCACACTCCTCTTGGCTCTTCACTTCAATAAACAGTCCAGGGGTATTTTTTTTTTTTGTTTATTTTGTAATGGGGATAGAAGGTAAGCAAAAAATTGGGGGAGCAAACCCTGAACATGTATATCTAAAGCCGGTGCAGCTATGGACCAAGCGACATGTATATTAAAAAAGAATAGCGCACACATGCAAAAGAAATGACTATCAAATATGGAGACAATCCATAAATAAAAATAGGGATTTAGTCCCACCATATGGCCATATCGTGCTCAAGCCCACCACTGCGTCAAAGTACCCCATTATCAGTGGGTCCTACACTATCCATAAAAAAGGGGGTGAATCCAGCCTTTCTAACCCTTGGAGACAACACTCCTTGCTGGGATAGATGTGCTATGCACTACAAAGGACTCCTCCTATATCTACTTGATAGTGGACTCTGATAGAGTACAGGTGTGTGTGGGGGGTGGGATGCTCAACCCCAGAAGTCTGGTCAGACCGAATACATAATAAACAAGCAAAAAATTGGGGGAGCAAACCCTGAACATGTATATCTAAAGCCGGTGCAGCTATGGACCAAGCGACATGTATATTAAAAAAGAATAGCGCAATAGGAGAAGGTAATAGTGGGATACGGAGGCGTAACTAGAACCTTCAGGGCACCGGTGCAGGAAACCATGAAGGGCCCCCGGACCCCTGGCCGGGGCCCTTCCCTTCAAGCCTGCAGCTCTTCCCACTGATTCTGGGGCCCTTTACTCTCGTTGCAGGACCCTTTCACAAGTTCTGTAGTGGGCTCCCTTCCTGCCATATTGGGGCCTCCCCACGGTGGTGGAATGCCAGGGCCCAGTCGCAAGTGTGACCTATGCTATCAGGGAAGTTCACCCACTGGTGTCAGTAGTTTTTTTTTTTTTTGGTATTTTAATTGTATTATTTTTTATCATTTTATTTAATTTTTTACAATGTCACTGACTATGACTCTGTATTTACTGACCCCTTCCTGGTTCTCTATTGTGACACATCCCCTACAGCAGCCGGCAGGAGAGGGGAGGGAGCACGGGGGGGGGGGGAGGGGAGGGAGCACGGGGGGGGGGGCAGGGGAGCACATGGGCCCAGAGACAGCAGAACACAAGTGAACTGTATAGGAGGAGCGGTGGGGGCAGCATACAGAGGAACCAATTCCTTCATTTTCCTCCTGCAGCTACAGGAGGAAAAAGGAGGACAGTGATTTCTCTACATGCTGCCCCCTCCTATCCAGGTGAACAGAGGAGCCGGACAGGCCCCCTGTAGCATGGGGCCCAGTTGCAATTGCAACCCCTGTAGTTACGCCCCTGGTAGGATACACTACTCACAGTATCTGAGGACTTCACTACTGCACTCGTAACAATATCTTAAATTATGTTCAGGATGCTCTCCCTAGCATTCTATTTCTGCTGACATCTGTCCACTGACTATCCTATGAGCAGGGGTGACCCCCTCAGGTCAGGCCCCTTTGACACGAGTTCCTGTACTCACGATACTGCAGCCACAGGGTCTCCAGTGTCTCCCCTCTCAGTCAGCTTCCCTGGACCTCTGGGTTCAGCTCCTCTCTACCACTGCACTGCAGAGGGACACCCTCCTGCAACCGCATGGCACCTCTACAGAGGAGGAGGCAGCCACCCCCTCCCTCCGGGACTCCACTTCCCAATGAAAGACCCCAAGCACGTGCTCCTGGCTTTTATACAGTGCTTTTATAAAGTGCTGGAAAGCGCTTTATGTTGAACCCAGTGCCCGAAGGTATCAATGAAATTCCTGCGCCGGGAAGAAAAATGACCTACAAACCAATGTGGTCCACAAGAATCAGGGTCAGGTCTCTAGAAGCAACCTAGAACAAAACAGGCCCTAGTGAGAAAGCCTAGCCAGTCTAAGTAGGAAAGGTTTACACTAATGACCCCTTAGGATCAAGGGGTGGGAGAGAGACATGTAACCCCGCTAAGCGAGACTCGCCAGGGAAAACTTCACATCTGCTAGAAACAAAAGCTTATAAGAATGAAGTGTTTCCTAAGTCTGCCACAGAAGTCCAAGGCTCAATTCCTGTATTACCTAACCAACAGGACACGAAACAAGGTAATTCAGGAATCAATGATTAATTTTATTCTCCTATGATTAGCAGTTAACGTTATAAACACACAATTAAGCCGTGCTACATATAATCAATGAAGCAATATTACATATAATTAGTAAGGCAATACATGAATTGAAGAATGATACATCATCAAAGGTGCTTTAAACATTATCTGCGACAACACTTCCACTGGGGAACCCCGCATTACAGCCAGGATGGAGTCTCTCTATCGGGAACAAAAGAGGTCCTGCGTCCATCCACAGGTGAGACTCTGAACTGCCGAAGGAAAACCTCCACTTTTTTATACCTTGCTGCAAAAAAAAAAAAAAAAGGGATTTTTGACTTACCGTAAACCCCATTTCTCTGATGTTCATTGACGGACACAGCTACTGATCTTCATAACTATTGGGTTATACTGCCCCCTACAGGAGTAGGACACTAGGCAGAAAAAACCTAAGTTAGACTTACCGGTGATGGTATTTCTAAGAGCCTTTCAGGACAGCACCTGGAGAGAGCGCAGCTCCACCCAAATTACAGGAAACACTGCCAAGATAAAACTCCTCCTCTTCCACCATGCCTCAGTCATGCCTCCGACATGCTGGAAAACAGAACATAAACAACAACTACCACAGGTTAAACATTTACAAATAGATTATAAACAAAACCAGGGGGGGGGGGGTAGCTTCTGCTGTCCTGAAAGGGTCTTAGAAATACCGTCACCGGTAAGTCTAACTTAGGTTTTCTCAAATCGCCTTTCAGGACAGCACCTGGAGAGGATAAGCGAGTAACTTGCACCTAGGGTGGGACCACTGCTTGCAGAACCTTTCTGGCGAAGGCCTGATCCGTAGTTGACATCAAGTCCAACCTGTAGTGTCTAAGGAAGGTTGAAAAACTAGACCATGTAGCCGCTTTGCAGATCTGTTCTGGCAAAGCACCGGCCCTTTCAGCCCATGAGGTTGCCATAGATCTTGTGGAATGAGCTAAAATGCCTTCTGGAGGATCTAAGCCTGTTAGATTGCCCATCTGAGCCATTTGCCTAAAGTGCTTTTAGATGCTTTTTCTCCTATACGAGATCCTGAGAAGATGACAAATAATGCGTTTGAACTTTCTAAATTCTTTAGTTACGAGGAGGAACTGAAGTAAACATCTCCTCACGTCCAACATATGAAAGGATTCCTCACGAGTATTACTAGGAGTTGAGGAGAAGGTTGGTAACACAATCTCTTGTGACCTATGGAAAGATGAAGCAATCTTTGGAAGAAAGGCTGGGTCTGTCCGCAGAACTACTCGATCTGAAAAAACTGTCAGAAAGGGGTCTGACACTGAGGGCCTGAATCTTGCTAATTCTTCTGCCCGAGGTTATAGCTATCAAGAATATAGTTTTCAAAACCAAGTTCTTCAAAGAAGCTTCTTTTAAAGGTTCGAAAGGAAACTTAGTCAAACCTTGTAAAACAATACATAGATCCCATTTAGGAAATACTTTAATGGCTACTGGCCTGTTGCGGGCTAATGCCTTGAAAAATCTAATAATTAAAGTCTCTTGGGACAACGTCCTTTCGAAAAAAAACTGAAAGAGCCGCCACTTGCGTTTTTAGAGTGCTGGCTGCCAGCCCCTTCTCCATTCCTTCATGGAGAAACTCCAGCACTGAAACTAAATTTTTAATTTCAAAATTCTGGCTGGAACACCAGGAGTTATATTTTTTCCAGACTTTCATATAAATGGTCCTGGTCACCTTCTTTCTACTGGAGAGAAGGGTAGAGATGACTTTCTCCGACAAGCCCCTGGCTCTTAAGAGGTCTTCCTCAGAAACCACGCTGTCAGTTGTAGAAGGTCCAACTCTGGATAATTCAGGTTCCCCTGTGTTAAGAGATCCCTCCTGGATGGGAGTTTCCAAGGAGGCTCTCAAGCCAGATTCAGCAGGGGAGCAAACCAACGTCTCTTTGGCCAGAAAGGTGTGATCAGAATTAAATTTGTCTTTTTCTCCCTGAATTTCTTGAGAACTAACGGGATTGAGGGAACGCATAAGACAAAGGGAAGTCCCATGGATGGGCGAGTGCATCCAATCCCCAGACCTGATCTTCCCTGTGGAGGGAAAATCATTTTTGGACTTTGGCGTTCTGGGGAAGCCCCCAAGCTTCCACAATCTCTGAAAATACTTCTTGGTTCAGACTCCACTCTGATTCTAACACTTTTCTTCTGCTCAGTAAATCTGCCAGAAGGTTTTGTGATCCCTTTAGATGAACAGCTGTCAAGGAGGCCAGATTTTTCTCTGACCAGGAGAGTAGCTGAATTGCCAGATCTGCAAGCTGCCTGCTTCTTGTGCCTCCTTGTTTTGACACATAGGCCACCGCTGTCATGTTGTCGGAGAGCACTTGAACATGATGGCCCTTGACTGCCTGTTGAAAAGACCAAAGACCTAGAAGGATGGCTTTCAACTCCCGCCAGTTGGATGACCTCCTGGCCTCTGTTTTGGACCATGTTCCCTGCATTGTCCGACCGTCTAAGTGGGCTCCCCAGCCCCACGCGCTGGCATCCGTGGTCAGGCGTTTGTTCGGATGGAAAGACCACCCCAGACCGTCTTCTAGATTTCTGGAATTCCTCCACCACCACAGAGACCTTTTTACTTTGTGGTAATTTTGATGAGTTTATCCAGTGGGTCTGAATGTGACCAATTCTGCAGAATGTTTCTCTGGAGAAAAGGAGAATGTAACCTTGCCCACTGTACGGCAGGGATAGCAGCCGTGAGCAAGCCCAGAGCTGCCATGGCTGACCTCACTGTAACTTGATGATTGGTTTGCATCTGGGCAACAGCGTTCTGAGCTTTCACTATCTTCTCCTGAGGTAGGAAGACTTTCTGGAGGACTTAATCTATCCTGTACCCCAGAAACTTTATCTGCTGAGCTGGAATTAAGCTGGACTTCTCCAGATTCATGAGCCACCCCAGACCCTCGAGGTGGTCCTGAGTCTCCTGAAGGTGTACCAACGCCTGGCTCTTGGACTCCGCAAAAACTAGCAGATCGTCCAGATATGGGACAATGGAAATACCCCTCAGCCTTAAAGGCTCCAGGGCATCCGCCATCACTTTAGTGAACACCGTGGGAGAGGATGAGAGGCCAAAGGGGAAGGCCCTGAACTGTAGGTGCCAGACCGATTCCCCCAGATTGACCGCCAGCCTTAGGAATTTCTGGCAATCTTGATTTATTGGGATGTGCAAATAAGCGTCCCTCAGATCCAAACATGCCATGAAGCAGTTTGGGGACAGCAGCTTGGTCACTGAATAGATTGTGCCCATCCTGAAATGTTTGTACCGAATCGATCTGTTCAGGATCTTCAGATTTAGGATCATCCGGTACTTGCCGGAGGGTTTCTTTACCAGATGTGGGAATAAAACCCATGGCCTTGTTGCCCCTTGGGAACTTGAATGAGAACTTCCTGTTGAATCAGCTCTTGTAGCAGAGACATCATTGAGGAAGCTTCTTCCGGATCCCTTGGAAGGGGAGTAACAAAAAATCTGCTTGGAGGAGTCTCCGAGAACTCTAACTTGTATCCCTGAGCCACGATGTTCCTTACAAAGGGGCTTGCGGACACTTCTTCCCACCGTGGGAGGAACCATAACAGTCTTCCTCCCACTGGAAGGCCGATGTCACTTGCTTTTGGCCGCCTGATCAGGTGGTCTGAAGAGAATTCCACCTCTTCCCTTGCCTTTCTGGGAGGCCCATCTGAATGTCTGTTCTTGTTCACGCCCTCTGTGGGTTTGTGGAACAGGACAAAATCTCTTCTTAGGGGTTGATTTCTTTTTGGATGGAAAGGCCTTCTTCTTATCTGCCGTTCTGTCAAGAATTGCTTCCAGATCTGGCCCAAAAACCAAGTCACCCGTAAAGGGCAAACCGCAGAGTTTGACCTTAGAGGATGACTCACCGGACCAAGTTTTCAACCAAACTGCCCTCCTGGCAGAGTTCACAAGAGCTGCCAACCTGGCGGACATTTTAATTGATTCAGCTGAAGCATCGGCCATGTATTTTACTGCCTTTAGGAGCAGCGGAAACGACTCCATGAGGTCTTTCCTGGCTGTTCCAACCTCCACATGCCCTTTGAGCTGTTCAAGCCAACACTCTAGGTTTCTGGCTACTACTGTGGAAGCCATGGCCAGCTTGAGGCTGGATGTAGTGGAATCCCAAGCCTTTTTAAGGAGAGAATCTGCCCTTTTATCCATGGCATCTTTTAATATCCCCATGTCCTCAAACGCCAAGTCCGTGCAGCGAGACACCTGGGAAAAAGCCGCATCCACTCTGGGCTTTTTGTTCCACAGATGTGCCATATCCTCTTCAAAGGGGAATCTCCTTTTTAGAGATTTAGAAAAAAATGGGGCCCTCTCCGGGTCCTTCCACTCTCTCAATGGACTCTGTGAGAACCTTATGAACAGGAAAAACCTTGCATTTTGTCTGCTCCAGACCCTGGTACATCTTGTCATGGATTGACATTTGAACCTTTTCCTCTGCGATTTCTAACGTGGTATAGATCGCACCAAGTAGCTCCTCTACTTCTTCCAATGACAGTTTGAACCTAGAAGATCTAGCAGCCTCTTCTTTTTCCTCATCATCTGAATCTTTGAGGGACAATAGAGCACTTGCCCTTTCATCCTCTGAGTCACTGGATACTGCAGATTTAGAGGTGGATGGTTGAGAAGATGTTCCACCTGTTTGCTGGGAATCTGTTGGAGGTGGTGGATCCCTGGCCAACAGGGAACGAACCGAAGATAGAGTGTCTGTAAGCTCCTTAAATGAAGAGATGAAATCGCTATTCTGCTGAACAGTTTCTTCTTTCACCAAATCCGCAATACAAGTTTTGCAGAGAGGTTTAGGCCAGGAATCCCTGAGTGGGTTTTTACATGAAGGGCATTTCCTTCCTGATGCTGGGACCCTGGTTTTCACTGTGGCTTTAACCTAATAAAGAAAAAAGCCACCATGAACCCCTGATAAGCACTAAGAAAAAACAACCCCCTACAGTGACTTAACAAGGGAGGAGCAGTGACCCACAGAAGCAAACAGTGAAAAGATTCCCAGAAACACACAACCTGCAAGACCGAGAACAGTACACTCAGTAACTGCAGGGCAGGCTCCAATGGAGGCAAACAAGTGAAACCCCAATAAAGCTCAATAGTAATGAAAAGAGGCACCTCTGTACCTCTCCTACCTGAGCCTGGCTGATGCTGATGGTGCCTGCTTCCACCGATGCTGCAGTCCTCTCCTCCATCTGTGCTGAGAGCGCAGCGCAAATGGCAGATCTCTCCCCACACCGACTGATGCAAGTTTAAATGCCGCTTCCCGCGTCCCCCACTGCGGACCGGAAGCGGAAGCACCAACCTTTGACCTGCCCCTGACTCCTGCGTTCCATACGGCCGGAGCTACAGCCGCCACGCCCCCACCGGAAGTCCCGCCTACCGGACCTGACGCTGCGCGTCGTCAGGACCAGGAACCGATATGCGAGGAGTCTGAAAAAACACAGACTCCCCGCCTGACTGCCAGCCAGCCCAAGCCACGGATCCCTGACACGCAGACCGGACCCTCCGGTGAGTCTCTGCTCCCCTGAGCGAGCGAAGTCAGTTGCACCGGAGCATCCCCTTTGCACCCAGGGAGGGGAGCTGGGATGGTCTTCTGCTAAATACATCACAAAGAAATTAGGCTCAAACTCTTCTCCCCCTGGATGGAGAGCAGCCCTTCCCTAAAGCTCCTGCAATGCTTCCACCATGGCGGAGGAAACACAATGACTGAGGCATGGTGGAAGAGGAGGAGTTTTATCTTGTCAGTGTTTCCTGTAATTTGGGTGGAGCTGCGCTCTCTCCAGGTGTTGTCCTGAAAGGCGATTTGAGAAATAATCTTGCTACGCCTGAGAGCAGTCCCAGGGGTATACACCCTCTCCCTGCTATAGGTACTTAAGTTTTGTTACAAGCAGTATCAGAAGAATTACAACTCCACAGAGGGGTGGGTGCCTGGGTCTGTCAATGAACATAAGAGAAATGGATTCTACGGTAAGCCACAAATCCCATTTTCTCTTTTGTTTATCGACGAACACAGCCCCTGATCTTCATACCCATTGGGACGTCCCAAAGCAGTGTTAAACATAAAGGGGTGGGAATTAGGGATAGACCGATTATCGGCAGGGCCGATATGCACTTTCCCTGATATATCGGTATCGGCCTGGGACTGGCCAATATTGCCAATATTTTTGTGACGTCATTCTGCCTTCTTAGGTCACCTCCCGCGCCTTGGGACAGCTTCGTCTGGAGTCGGGGCTAGTCTTGCAGGAGCGTATCACAGCCATACACCCATTCAACCCACTCACCCACAGCAGCCTGGTGCCAGCCAGCCACTGACATCCACAGGCCCTGTACCAGCCAGCCAGCCACCCACCCACCCACAGGTCCTGTACCAGCCAGACACCCACAGGCACTGTACCAGCCAACCACCCACCACAGGGTGCCAGACAGCCACCCACCACAGGGTGCCAGACAGCCAGCCACCCACCCACCACAGGGTGCCAGACAGCCAGCCACCCACAGGCCCTGTACCAGCAAGCCACCCACAGCCCCTGTACCAGCCAGCCAGCCACCCACCACAGGGTGCCAGGCAGCCAGCCACCCACCACAGGGTGCCAGCCAGCCATCCTCCACAGGATGCCAGCCAGCCACCCACACCACCACAGGGTGCCAGCAAGCCAGCCATTAAGCATTAAAACAAAAATTAACATGTTCAGTACCAGATTTGTGTCAAAAATTGTCTTTATTTTTCAAAACTTTAAATGTACAAAATATCGGCCCATATCGGCCGATACTGATACGTTGCGACCAAAATATCAGTATCGGTATCGGCCCTGAAAAAAACATATCGGTCTATCCCTATTGGGAATAGAAAACAATTCCCCAGGCTAAACAGTAGCCAACCAGGCAACAGGAGCTCAACCAAAACAACTGGAGCCCACCTGAAAAAAATAATACACCCTCAAAGAGGATCAAGTCCTCTAAACAGCAGCCTGCAAAACCATGCGGCCAAAGGAAGTATCCACAGATGCCAACACTTCCACTTTATAGAACTTTGTGAAAGTGTGCACCGATGACCAGGTGGTCGCCTTGCAAACCTGCGTCACTGATGCCTAATGACGGAAGGCCCAGGAGGCACTAAGTGCCCGAGTAGAGTACGCCTTGACAGGGAAAGGAGGAACCTGACCCCTGATGGAATAGGCCTGATTAACTGTCTGCCTGATTCACCTGGAAATGGTTGCAGAGGAAGCAGACAATCCTTTCCGAGGCCCATCCGTGAGCACAAATAGTGAGTCTGACTTCCTAATAGACTTCGTAGCTGCCAGGTACACCCTAACTGCCCGAACAACATCCAAGGCATGCAAGGCAATTTCCTTTGGATGTTTCAGTCTGGGACACAGGGAAGGCAACACAAAGTCTTCATTCAAATGAAAATCAGACAACCTTTGGGAGGAACGACGGACAGTGGCGAAGAACCACCTTATCTCTGTGAATCACCAAGTAAAGTGAACCACAGGATAACGCCACCAGTTCTGACACCCTGTGCACAGAGGTGATAGCCAACAAAAAGGCCACCTTCTGAGACGGCGTATGCAAGGGAATCTCCCGAAGATTCTCAAAGGGAGGTTTCTGGAGGACCGAAATCACCAAATTGAGGTCCCAAGGCGGCAACGGAGACCGCACAGGAGGAACCAAGTATCAAACCACCCTGGGGAAAGGTACGCAACAGGGAGTGTGTGGCCAAAGGACATTGGATGAAGACCACCAAAGTCGACATCTGGCCCTTGATGGTACTCAAGGCCAATTTCTGTTAAACCCTCCATTAAAGGAAGGTCAAGATCCGAGCCACAGAGAAGGAGCGAAGGTGAACCCCAAGAAACTCACACCACGCAATGTACGTCTTCCATGTACGATAGTAGATCTTCCTAGAAGTATATTTCCTAGCTTTTAACAGTGTTGGAATCACAGTCTCAGATAAACCTCTATCCATCAGCACCTGGTGTTCAACAGCCAAGCCTTAAAGCCAGCGACTGTAAAGCAGGATGGAAGATTGGTCCTTGTGGTAGCAGATCCTCCCTGAAAGGAAGCTTCAAAGAAACGTCGGCGACCATCCGCGCCAGGTAAGCATACCAATCCGGGCAAGGCCAGTCCGGAGCCACTAAAATGACCGAAATTCCTTCTGCCTCGATCCTGCGTAGATGTCTTGGCAGAAGCTTGAGAGAGGGAATGTGTAAATCAGACAATACTGACCCCACGGGGCCACCAGAGGATCTCATGACCGAGCCACAAACCTCTGCACCTTTCTGTTGAGCCGAGATGCCAACAGATCCACCTCAAGGATGCCCCACCGGAGACACAACTGATGAAACCCCTCTGGATAAAGGGACCATTCCCCTTAGTCCAGCGCCTGCCGACTGAGTTAATCCGCCTGCCAGTTTTCTACCCCGGGAATGTATATGCGGAGAGGGCTGGAACGAACCGTTCTGCCCACCTTAGAATGCTGGCTACCTCCAGAGCTCAATGAAGAAAAGTTCCTTTATTCACATTAGTGGTACAAGGTACAGCAGGGTAGGACAGTAGAAGCGTTTCACACGACTGCTATGTGCTTGTTCACTCAAGGGTTGATAAAGTCACGTGTCTGTGACGCAACGTGTCGGGAAAAGCCGCGGTAACGTCACTTCCGGTCTACGGCCGAGACCGGAAGTATCGGAACAGACCGCATCGGCGGCATCCTAAGCTGTATATGCAACGCATTCTTTGTCCACTCAAATTGTAAGTGTATTTAGTTTTGAAAATATTAAACTTGATTTAATATACTACACTATGAGAGCCCTCCCCTGTTTTCTCTGGTGAATGAGTATCGTAGGAGCATCGCAATCACTGCTGTCCATGGGATGTTAATAGAGAAGACATCTGATCCACCTATGTGATACACTGTGAGGATTAATTAGTTAATATCGAGATTCCCCTACAGATGTGCGACGTATTCAGAGGACCTGTGGGGTTATTGAATATCCCCCAAGCGCTCATTTGAGGGTTAATGGAGGTGAGTGGCCATTGCACTTAATTGTGGAGTCTTAGCTCACAAAAAAAAAAAAAAAAAAAAAAAAATCGCACTGGGTGGTCACCGGAAGTGTCCTGTGTTATCCCATCACCATTGAACTGTTTTATTGTATAATGATTAAGCACAAGATGTATGTGTGAAACGCGTCTACGAGACTTCATGCTGGTGTCTTTGGTGTCATCACTTGCAACTTTTTGGAAATAAAGGTATTTGAAACCTATTGGAATCCCTGGATGTGCGGCTATTTCTTTTCCTACAACTGTTTTATCACTGCCATCCTTGGCGTCTTTTTTGCACTGGCTGCATTTTATTTGGGACCTTTGCGATTTTATAATTCTAAATTTACATGAATTTTTAGCTTGGCACCTTATTTTATTTATTACAGTGCGCACTTTCTATGCACTGTCACTTGTTTTTCACTTCACTGATTTACTTATTCAGTGCCTTTCTGGTGCTTTGGCACTTTTCTATTTTTCTCATTGGTCATTTATTCATTCAACTTTACCATCACTGTGCAACCTTGAGTTGCTATCCTTCACTTTGTCATTTTATCAGCTATTTAATAGTATTTTACCTTTCTTCACTTGGAATCCTTTCACTTTAGTGATCACTTCACTTTTATTTTAATCATCATCTTAGCACACAAGCGCTTCATAGATCACGTCTGCACTTTACATATCAGTTATTGTATTCATCTGTGTAATAGAAGACTATTTACTTATTTATTGATTTTATTGTGATTTAATATTTATTCATCAGTCAGAATTTCCATCTATTTATCGGAGTCTGTCTGGTTCACCAATTTTAGAAACTTTTGCGCCGTTTCCTTTTATCTTTGCAGACATGGCTGTTCTTCTGGAAGGTTCTCCTCTCTCCAGAGGAAAAACGCTGGAGCTCTGTCAGAGTGACCATCGGGTTCTTGGTCATCTCCCTAAGGCCCTTCTCCCCAGATTGTGCCGTTTGGCCAGGCAGCCCGCTCTAGGAAGAGTCACAGTTTTACCAAGCTTCTTCCATTTACTGATGATGGAGGCCACTGTGTTTATTGGGACCTTTAATGCTGCAGATATTTTTCTATACCCTTCCCTAGATCTGTGTCTCGATACAATCATGTCTCAGAGGTCTACAGACAATTCCTTGGACTTCATGGCTTGGTTTGTGCTCTGACATGCATGGTTTACTGTGGGACCTTATATAGACAGATGCGTCTATTCATGTCCAATCAACTAAATTTACCACAGGTGCACTCCAATAAAAATGTAGACATATCTCAAGGATGATCAGTGGATACAGGATGCACCTGAGCTCAATGTTGTGTCATGGCAAAGGCTGTAAATGCTTGTGCACGTGATTGTTTTTTTATTTTAAATAAATTTGCAAAGATTTCAAACAAACTTCTTTCAGGTAGTCATAATGGTGTATCGTTTGTAGAATGTTGAGGAAAATAATTAAGGTTTCCCATTTTGGAATAAGGCTGTAACATAATAAAATGTGGAAAAGGGGAAGTGCTGTGAATACTTTCCGGATACACTAATATGGAGCATGTTTGGTAGATGAGGGGTTATCCTAAGGCCCCGTACACACGCACAGATTGTTGGCCAACTGATCGGCCGTCTTTTGTCCAGTGTTTGTTGGTTGAAATGTGCTCTAGACTTGCACTGGACTTTTGTTGGCCAACAAAAACCAACTTCAGAAGTGATGTCATGTGCTGGTTTACTTTCCCTGTGTTTTTTCTTCTGAGCATGCCCAGTCTTGCTCATCTGATTTTTGTCTGCCAAAATCTGTACTGACTGAGGAACAATCGGCCGTTCTTTGTTGGCCAACAAAAATTTTATAGCATACACACCAGATTTTTTTCGGACGAAAATTCGCAGTTGGTTGTCGGAAGCATCATATTAACAAGCCTACAATCGGCAGATCGGACGTTGGCCGACAATTTACGCCCAACAATCTGTGCGTGTGCACGGGGCTTAAGTTTCAGGTTTTTGTTTGCCAGGGTCAAATTCACCAGTAGGTAGCAGAAAAACATGCCAGTATTTGAATTCTGTGACCTCAATGCAATCAGAAGAAAAATCAGTCTTTACTGGAAGGCAAAACTTATGCAAGTAAAATTTCATTGAGAGGTATTGTAATATACTAAGTAATAGCAATGTAAATCATTAAGGTCATAGTTATCAGAGTATCAACTGTGATGGGGACATATAGTCCAGGGTATAAGACAAAATTTGTGCCTATACAGAAAAAAAAAAAAAAAAAAAAACACATCTTGTAAATCGATTTTGTTTGTATAGCCATTTTCAAGTGAGGGGTGCGGAAACATGGTTGGTGCGTTGTTGCGCACAAAACCCTCCCCTGGAAACCAGTCTATGAATTATTTGGGCTAGGCTCCCAATAATTGCATATTGTTGAAGACAGTTGACCGCATCTGGTCCCAGACACAAATAGTGCTATGTGCCACCGCAGGTACAGCTAGGCTAGCCTAGGTCACAGCACTGGAGGTATTGTCAGCCCTAAGAGGATTGTGGCTTGGAGGCATATAGTCATGAGCTCACAGATGATAGCTTTGCCTCCTCAGCCAAAAGCACACGCTTGATCCTGCAGATTCTTATCAGCAGTCTCTTTTTCCCAGTGCCAGTTTCCACTTTATTTGTTGAAATATGGGGCCTGCATTATGGACCTTTCAAATGTTTGTTGCCTGGAGGCCATGCTATTTTGCTCTAGTCTGAAACAAGTTCTGGGTAGAATTAAGGGCTCTTTCACACAGGCGGACCGTTCAGATCCGCCTGTCTGTTTTTTTGGCGGATAAGAACGGTCCCCCCCATACATCCCTATGTGGTATTGGATGTCAGCGGAGATATGTCCGCTGACATGCGATCCGTCAAATCTGGACGAATGGAAACCCTATTTTCCATCCGTCCAGCGGATAGGAACGGATGAGAACGGACCGAGGTATAGAGATGTATGGGGAACTGACAGCTGTGTCTCCGCACACAGCGCGGAGAACAGCTGTCATCCTCCTGCTCAGCGGGGGGGATCAGCGGATCGATCCCTCGCTGAGATAAATGGAGTCCGTCCGACAGACGGACAGTGTGAAAGGGGCCTTAGGGTTAACTATTACTGCATCCTTTTGTCACAGGTGACTTAAGACCTACCTGTGTATGGCTAGCACAAGAATTAGATGGCAAAGACTTCAACCCCTTCCCCATAGACATTGCAGAATATAGCCGTCTACACAAGACACATCACACTTGGTACAAAAAACAGTTCTGTTTATTACAGCGAACCAGTACAGGAAAATATATTTATGATGCAAACATTACATTTTTGTACACTTGCCCACTATTTAGCTGCTAAAGTTGTCCAAAATGGCAGACTTATGTTGGTCATACTCTGCACAGCTTTTAACTAAATTTCCAACAGAATTGGACTGTAAAAAACAGTGAACTGGATCAAAGCAACCTAGCAATTGATATAAGTTATATGGCAGGTATGCAGATGGGTTGCCTTTATCAGTAGGTTTTTTTTTTTGGACTGGAAGAAGGCAACTGCTTGCTGTAAAACAGACATTTCTTTTAGATTCTTTTTATAAAATTGGGCTCAATACAGGGAAACTTACTAAAATTGATGCACACAGAATCTGTTGCAGCTGTGCATAGTAACTATTCAGCACCTAGGTTTAAGAGCCCATTCACACTGCCGCGACTTGTCAGCCTGACAAGTCGCGGTCCATTGAGTAGTACAGGACCCGTTCTAATAGGAGCGACACAAGTCACTCCGACTTAGAAAAAGGGTCCTGTACTACTTTCGGGCGACCTCGGAGCGACTTGCATAGACTTCCATTATGTGAAGTCCCTGCAAGTCGCGCCAAAGACGCGGTGCACACGACTTCACAGGTCGCCCCCCGAAGTCGTATCGCCTCAGTGTGAACCGGCTCTTATTGTCAAAGCTTAATTGAGCAAGCTGAAGTTAGAAGCTGATTGGTTATTATACACAGCTGCACCAAATTCCGTATGCTCCAGTTTTAGTAAATCCCCCCCCCCCAATGTGTCCCAAACAGAGTACCACTGAAATCATGAGGGGGGGGGGGGGGGTCCAACATCTGAAAGATGATTTGCTTCTCGTTTTTTTTTTCCAATTCTATAGAAGGCTTGGAAACATCCAAATGAGCCTGGATAGAGCCCCCCAAAAAACCCCATTTGAAGTTGTAAACTAAATCTCACCTATCATTTCAGTTTAAACACATACCAAACCCAAGGTTTGCTGCACTATATTTTAGAACAGTAGACTCCATGTAAAAGTTCCCAATGCCCCGTCAAACCAGACGATTAGCTGTGCACTCAGCTTGAGCTTCACCGACTGCAGAGCTTTTGGTCTTACTCGGTAGGGGCGAGCCGGCCCACTGCAGCGAGATGGCTGTTTTCACAGAGATAGAGTCCCCTTAGCTACAGGCTACTGGTGGCAGACCGGCTGTATTAGGTCAAATGCAGCATTTTAGCACCAACTTACCATTCAAAGGCTGTTAATTTACGATACTCTTGAAATGATGGGCATGGGTTTGTACAAAAAACTTCAAGTGGGCATTAAAAGGAATCCAGGGCAGACTTTAAATAAGTTCTAAAACACCAGAGACACCTAGAGTTTACCTTTTAAAAACAAAGGAGCATGTTGCTTACAATTTATTAGATACAATACAATACCAATGCTATTGGAACACACTGCCGAGAAAAGGGTCAAATTGTACACTGCAAAAGCAGATATTATGTTGACTCAATCAGTAACCAGCAAACCAATTCACTAAGAACTAGCGGACGTTATAGGCGAGGGGGAGCATCTACAAAGCAAGCCACATTAATATATGGAGAAATAATAGAACACCAGACAAGGACATTAGTGTGCTGTGGCGATAGTCCATCGACTGTATAACCCAGTATACAGATTAAAATAAAAAAGGTGCATTTTAGCCAGTCAGTCCATAGTCTGTTGAAGGCTCATGCCTTAGTTAAACTTTTTGCATTGATCTCCTTGAGTGCCTCGTTCTTCCGGAAGATATATGCACTGGGACAGCTCTGGGGATCTTCCAGGTCTTCCAGTTGGGCAATACCAGCAATACAAGGATCATGATCTTTCAACATGTCTGGATATATATGAGATTTTCTTTCTAAGCGGCTGGACCGTCTGACAGGGGTTAAAAACTTGTAACCCTTGATGCTGGATTCTCCTTCCCTCATCTGGAGTTTTCTCATTCTGGCAAAACAAATACATTTTAAAAATGAAATAAGACGACATTTTTTTTTTTTTTTTTTTTTTTAATAACAAAGTTGTAGATAGAGCTGCAAGAATAATCAAAAAAAATTGCGATCTCGACTCAAACCCCTCCCTACGTTCTTAATCCAGCATTTCCACAATTCATGTAACAATGCAGAGCAGTTCCGCGCTCACAGCTGTCAAAAAAAAAAAAAAAAAAAAAAAAAATAGCCGGCAAAGTTTATCACAACATTGCTCAGCGCTGAGAGAAAAAGAAACAAATTGGGGGAGATTTATTAAAACATGAGCACTCAGAATCTGATGCAGCTGTGCATGGTAGCCAATCAGCTTCTAGCTTCAGCTTGTTCCATTAAGCATTGGAAATAAAACGTGGAAGCTGAATGGTTTCTATGCACCAGATTTTGCTCTCTCCGCCAGTTGCGGGCACTTGCACCCAAAACCCGGAAGTGCAGAATCACGTGTACATATACACACACGTGATTCTGTACAGCACGGCCGCCCTGCAGCAGTAAATATGGATGGTTGGCAAGTGGTCAATACACATGTAACACCAACACAGTGGAAAAGTGTAAAGGGGTTCTGAAAACAGTATCTCACTTATTTTGCATCCCAGACATGATCTGGGTTTATAAAATGGATTTGTAAAGCTATCTTACACATTCGATTCTTGTGTCCAGTTTTAGTAAATCACCCCCATTGGATCATTTGGTTCTTTGAGAACTTCAGTCTGCAAATAAGGCCTGTTTAACCACTTAAAAGACAGATGCTAAACAAGGAAAAAAATTGGGACTCATAAATCGGTGAAATATATATATATCTCCATCTCTCATTATATGTATATGTTTAGACACATGAGGATTACACTTTGCATAAGGTGTGCGGCCAGTTTATATGCTATAAGTCCCAACAACCCCTTTCTTTTATTCACTTAAAGACTAAGCCTTTTTCTGATATTTGTTTCTTACAAGGTAAAAATAAGTATTTTTTTGCTAGAAAATCTCTTAGAACCCCCAAACATTTTTAGCATACACCCTAGAGAATAATGGGATTTTTGACTTCCCATAAAACCCATTTCTCTGATGTTCATTGACGAACACAGCTACTGATTCTTCTTAACCATTGGGTTATACTGCCCCCTACGGCCACCTTGCAAACCTGCGTCACTGAAGCTTAAAGACGGAAAGCCCAGGAGACACTAAGCACCCTAGTAGAGTGCGGCTAAACAGGGAAAGGAGGAACCTGACCCCCTGATGCAATAGGCCTGAACCACCATCTGTCTGATCCATCTGGAAATGGTCGCAGAAGTGGACAACCCTTTGTAAGGTCTGTCCGTCCGTGAGTGCAACTTGAGAGTCGGATATCCGCAAAGACTCCGTAGCTGCCAGGCACACCCTAATTGCCCAGAGCACATCCAAGACATGCAAGGCAATTTCCTTCAGATGTTTAGGCCTGGGACACAGGAAAGGCAACACAATGTCTTCATTACAATGACAGTCAGAGACCACCTTAGGAAGGAATGACTGTCAAGAGGCAAAGCACCACATTAACCTTGTGAAGCACCATAAAGGTGAACGTCAGGATAACGTCAGTTCCGACACCCTGCATGCAGAGGTGATAGCACCGTCTGGGGCAATGTAAGCAGGGAACCCTCCTGAATATTTTCAAAGAGAAGCTTCAGTAGAGATGAAAGCACCACATTAAGATTCCAGGGTGACAACAGAGCCCGCACTGAAGAAACCAAAATGTTGGGATATCCTAAAGAGAAAAAAAAAAAAAAAAAAAAAAAAAAAAAAAAAAAAGGTATGCACCAGGGAGTGTGTGGCCAAAGGTCGTTGGAAAAAGACCGCCAAAACCCGATACCTGGCCCTTGATGGTACTCAAGGGCAATTTTTGTTCAACCCCCCAAAAGGTTAAGATCCGATGTACGTCTTCCATGTATGATGGTAGATCTTCCTAGAGGCAAATTTCCAAGCTTTTAACAGCGTAGGAATCACTGATTTAAAAAAAACAAACCTCCACCCTTCAGACCCTGGTGTTCAACAGCCAAGCCGTTAAAGCCAGCGACTGTAAAGCAGGATGGAAGATTGGTCCTTGGGACAGCAGATCCTCTCAGAGGAAGTCCCCAAGAAACATCAGCGACCAGCCGTACCAGATCGGCATACCAAGACTGGAGCCATTAGAATGACTGGAATCTCTTCATGAATCCTGCACATGAGTTGTGGCAGAAGTTTGAGAGGGCTGGAACAAATCAGTCAGCTCACCTTAGAATGCCGGCTACTTACAAAGCCGCTTCTTGTGCCCCCTTGGTGATTGACAGACCACGACCGTGGCATTGTCCAAATTAGTTTGTACCGACACCCCTGAAGACGATTGTCCAATGAGACAAAGTCTGATCGCTCAGAGTTCCAGTACACTAAATCCGCAGTCTGGGCTCTGCCAAAGTCCAGACCCCCTGAGCATGTCTGTGCTGAGGACACCTCCCCATCCGGACAGGCTGGCATCCATGGTGACAACCGTCCAGGACAGGAGGAGAAGAATTTTCCCTGTTGAAGTGCCAGAGAGTGAAGCCACCTCTAGAGACCGTGGATCCTTAAACCATTTCACCAGAATCTCTTTAGCAGAGATCTTGTGTGGAACTGTGCAAACAGTTCGCCCCGAGGTTGGACACTGTAGTCTCCATCAGAGTAGTCAGAGAGTCTGCTGGCAGAAGATCGTCCAGGTACCCCAGTACCGCGATTCCCCACTAACTCAAAAAAATGCCAGCACCAGGGCCAACACTCCTGTGAAGACCCGAAGTGCGGAAGGGAGACCAAAGGTCAGCGCCACAAACTAACGATCCTCATCCATGGCAAAAAACTGAGAAAGCGCTGGCGACCAGCACATATTAGAAAGTGCAGGTAGGCGTCTTTGATGTGAAAAGAAGCGAGAAGAAGTCCCCATGATGTAGGGACGCCACTACCATGTGAATGGACTCCATGCAGAACTTCTGTACTCGCACAAAGCAGCTTAGTACCTTGAGGTCCAGAATTGGACGTACCTTGCCTTCCTTCCTGGGGACTGTAAAGAGGTTGGAGTAAAAAACCCTTGAAAATGTTCCTAAGTCGGAACCGAAGCAATCACCCTTTGAAATAAGTCTTGCACTGCCCCAAAGAGACCCCGTAAGTATCTGGGAACAAGTGCAGGTTGGAAGGGAAAAACCTTTCCGGGGAGGACAAGACCGAACTCGATCTCATAGCCTGACCGAATAATTTTGTGGACCCAATTGACCTGTTCCAGGGAGGTCCATGGATCCTGAAACCAGCAAAGATGCCCCCCCCCCCACCCATGGGTGAGGGCGCCCCTTCATGCAGAGGCAGCCTTGTCTACAGGTCTGGAAGAGCTGGCTCGTGGATTGCCAGACCAGGTTCTCTTGGAACCTCTGGTAAAGACCCTGACTTTTGATCCCTAATCTTATGATCCTGAGAAACGAAGGAGGCCATTTAGGAGCAGAGGAGAAAGGCCCACGTCTCGGACGGGGCTCCTTGCCCTTGGTAGCCTGCGGTAGAAGAGAACTCTACCATCCCCCCCCCGTGAGACCCTTAACAATATCATCCAAGGAAGCTCCAAACAGGCGACCCCCTACAAGAGGGAGATCAGATAAGGCCTTCTTAAAAGTCCAGCATTTCAGCCAGACAATACGCAAAAAGCCACCAGGTAAAATGAACGGCAACACAGCGCCACCATCTCCGACACCCTGCGCGCAGAAGTGATAGTCACCAAAAAGGCCACCTTCTGGGATAACGTAAGCAATGGAACCTCTGGAATGTCTTCAAAAGGTAGGCTTCTGGAGAACTTACAACACCAAATTAAGGTCCCACGGCAGCAACGGAGACTGCACTGGAGGGACCAAGTGTTCAATGGACGTTGAAAGAAAACCGCCAAGGCCGAGACCTGGCCTTTGATGGTACTCAAGGCCAGGCGCTGTCCAACCCCTCGTTGGGAGGAAAGTCAAAAGATCCAAGTCACTAAAAAGGAGCGAGGGTGAACCCTGAGGGATTCAAACCACGCAATGTAGGCAAAAGTACAATTGTGAATCTTCCTAGAAGTAGATTTCCTAGCTTTTAACAGCGTAGGAATCACCGACTCAGACGCTATCCTTTCAATAGCCAAGCCGTTCAAGCCAGCGACTGTAAAGCAGGATGGAAGATTGGCCCTTGGACAGCAGATCCTCCCTGAGAGGAAGTTTCCAAGGGGCATCAGCGACCAGCCGTACCAGATCGGCGTTCCCAAGACCAGTAAGGCCAGTCTGGAGCCACTAGGATGACCGGAACCCTCGATCCTGCGCAGGAGCCTCAGCAGAAGTTTGAGAGGAGGAAAGGCGTAAATCAGAGGATAAGAGAGCGTGCCACAAACCTCTGCACTTTCCTGTTGATGAGAGAGGGCAACAGATCCACCTCGGGAGTGCTCCACCGATGAAACACCTCCGAATGAAGTGACCATTCCCCCTGGTCCAACGCCTGTTGACTGAGGTAATCCGCCTGCCAATTTTCCACCCCTGTAATGTGTACAGCAGTGAAGGCTGGAACGATGCGTTTTGCCCACCTGAGAATGCCAGCTACTTACTGAGCCGTCAGGACACTTCTTGTGTCCCCTTGGTGATTGACATCGGCCACGGTCGTGGCATTGTCTGATTGAATCCATACCGGACACCCCTGGAGACGACTTGTCCAATGAGCCAGACAAAGTCTGATTGCTCGGAGAGCCAGTACACTGATCGATAGCCTGGACTATTCCAGAGTCCAGGCCCCCTGAGCACACTCTGTGCCGAGGACGCCTCCCCACCCGGACAGGCTGGCATCCGTGGTGACGACCGTCAAGTACAGGGGAAGAAATGATTTTGCCTGATAAAGTGCTGGAGAATGAAGCCACCAAACCAGGGACCCCCTCGTACACCGGCTCAACAGGATCAGATTGTCTAGAGACGGAGGATCCTTGTTCCATTTCACCAGAATCACCTTTTGCAGAGATCTCATTGTGAACTGTGTAAACAGAAGCGCCTCGAAGGTAGACACCATCAAGCCCAGAACCCGCATGCAAGTCCGAAGAGTTGACCGTCTGCTGGACAGCAGAAGCTGAATTGCCTACTGCAATTTCTGAAGCTTTCCAAAGGAAGAAACACTCTGAGGCCAAGTCCAGCATCAGACACAGATAGTTCAGGCTTGTGGATGGAACCAGAGCAGATTTCTGAAGATTGTGAACTCTTGAGGGAATTTGGTTGGATTCTGAGAGTAATCTTCAAGTTGGCCAACAGAGCAGTTGAATACTCTGATCGCCAAAGCAGATCGTCCAGATATCCCAGTACAGCTATCCCCCACTGACGCAGCAATGCTAGCACTGGGGCCAATACCTTTGTGAATACCCGAGGAGCAGAGACGAGACCAAAGGGTAACGCCACAAACTGATAATGCTCCTCGCCCACAGCAAAGCGGAGGAAGCGCTGGTGGGCGGCACATATCAGGATGTGAAGGTAGGCATCCTTGATGATGGAGGCGAGGAAATCCCCCAGATGTAGGGACGCCAGTACCGAGCGAATGGATTCCATTCAGAACTTCTGTACCCGCACAAAGCAGCTTAGCGCCTTGAGGTCCAAAATTGGACGCACCTTTCCTTCCTTCCTGGGAACTGTAAACAGGTTTGAGTAAAAACCTTGAAAATGTTCCAATTTCGGAACAATCACCTCTTGAAATAACAAGTCTTGCACTGCCCCATAGAGATCCCCTAAGCGATCTGGGGACAAGTGCAGGTTGGAATGGAGGAACCTTTCCGGAGGATAGGATTGAAACTTGATCTTGTAGCCGGAGCAAATGACTTTGTGGACCCATTTGTCCTGGATCAGGGAGGTCCATGGATCCGGAAACCAGCGAAGACGTCTCCCCACCCCAGATACAGGTGAGGGAGCCCCTTCATGTGGAGGAAAACGTGCCTGCAGGTCTGGCAGAACCCTCTCGTGGCTTGCCAGACCAAGACCTCTTAGGACCCCCGGCGGAGGCCCTGAAGGGCCTAGATCCTTTGTCTTGAGACCCCGAGGGACGAAAAGGACGTTCGTCAGCCAAAAAGAAAAGCCCCATTCTGCAACGGGGCTCCTTACCCTTGAAAGCCTGGGAGGAAGAAGAAGAGTACTCTTTCCCCCTGTGAGGCCTTTGAGGTCATCCAAGGAAGCTCCAAACAGGCAATCCCCCACAAAAAAAAAAAAAAAAAAAAAAAAAAAAAAAGAGATCAGATAAGGCCTTCTTAGAAGGCTGGTCCGCAGACCAGAATTTCAGCCAAATAATATGCCGCAGGACCACCGCTGAGAAAGTCTAGAAAATCAAGGGAGCGGCATCCGAAGAGGCGTTACAGACAAACTGTAGCCGTTGGACCAACTGATCCGCCAGCTCCGCAAAAGGCAGGGGGGAGCTGTTCCCCCTCCAGGTCCCGGCGTAGAAGTTTTGCCCAATGTCATAGCTTGCGACACCAGGGTAATAGTAAATACCGGTCTAAGTGCCGAACCAGCCACAGTGAACATATGGCGGGTCAAGGCCTCCAACCTCCTATCAGTCAGGTTTGTGAAGACCCGGGACTCTTCAACCGGGAAGAAAGTGGCTTTATTCAACCTGGAAACCAGGGAGTCCATTACCGGAGGAACCGTCCATTTTTTTTTAAAGGAGGGAATCCTCAGGGGTACCGCTTTGCAAAAAAGGTTAGGGATTTCAAAGCTGCGTATCGGGCACCCCCACTGTTTTGTGACAATATTGTCAAAGAAGGCAAGAAAGGGGGGGGGAACAGCTTTGCCGCTTTTGAGGACCTGTGGGTTCCAAAAGGTAACCCATGTCCCCATCTTTAAGGTTTACCCCACTGATACAATCAGTGCATCCAGTAGTGCCTTTTCATCCACGGCTAGAGGAGCAGGGGAATCATCCTATCTAAGCATGCAGGGTGCGTGGACGCAGACCCTGAAGGGTAACGTGCATCCGCGGCGTCCACATCAGATTCTGGATCTGATAGACAGAGGAAATAGGTGAAGGCGGGGGACGCTTCTTGCTAGCCCGTTTGCCCAGGACTAAATCTACCTTGGACACCAAGACCGCCGTCAATGCAGTCAGTTGTTGGGACACGGAGGGCCCGACACCCTCTGAGAGGGGGGGGAAATCAGGTGGGGAGATATGCTCCAGGGACTCCCATGAGTGGATGGGGGAACCCACACAAAAGTGTAGAACACTGTAAGGGACATCCCACCGTGCTGTCAGCACCACAAGGCCCAGCACAGAGCACTACCGCTGCAATAGCAGAAAAAAAAAAAAAAAAAAGAAGGAGAGAAACCCCCACAAAAAGGACTCACCACCACCTGCCCAAACGAACCGCACACTATGTGGCGATCAGGAAGAGGAATATCTAGGGATCAGCACTAGAGGACAAGGAAGGGCTCCCACTGCCGAATCACCGCCCATCCGACTCCAAAAACATGGCCTCTGCTATTTTTAATGGGAAACCATAGGAAATTGGCTGCCGAGGCTACACAAACATGGCCGGGGGGGGGGGGGGATGCATTGTGGGCAGATTTTTTGGGGGGTAAAGACCTGCTTCAGCCCAGCCCACCGAGAAGTACAACCCATATAGTCATGAAAATATGTGTCCGTCAATGAACGAAAGAGAAAATAAATACTGATACTTACATGTAAACAAGTGTGTAAAAGAAAAGACCTGTAGCTGAAGTGGGTAAAGTAGAATGTCGTCTATGGGGCCTGCTAGTGAGCGGGCAGAAGAATAAGACCCTGATATGCATTAGACTGAAGATAACAGATATTCACACAATATACCTGCAGAATCTCATCAATTCAACAAGTTTTTTTCAGGGAAGGGAAATCTTACTTTTCCAAATGAGGGGTTGTGGTAATGTTAAATCTAACAACAGATGATGTATCCTCTCCTTTTTCTGGAGTTCTCTGAGAGTTGGACGGTTTCTCAGGAGTTGATGGGCTCTTTGGTTCATACTTCATTGCTCTTCTTCTTCCTTTTTTTCTCTTTTCCTTCATAGCAGAATCCTCAGGTTCAGGCTTTACTTCAGCCTTTACCTCTTCAGCTTGAGCCTCTTCCTCCTCACTCTCTCTCTTTTGGTTCTCTCCTGTAAAAAAAGCACCAATTAATGACATATTACATGTTCATTCTGCATAAACTCAACCCAAAACTGGCACATCTGGTGGGCAAAAATCACCTGCTGGCTTTTTACAGACTCTCCAAGACTGCAGCATCGCCCCCTGCTCACAAGCCAAAAAAAAAAAAAAAGGAAGGTGTCACCATCTTAGTTTTCTGTCCCAGTACCTATGGTCACTACGGGAAATCCAACATATTTAGGGTGTGTTCAGAAAAGGAACAAAGGGGTTAATGCAGGTACCGGTACCAGATATGACATTTAGAAAGGACTGGATCACTGGGGGGGGGGCATACCTCCTCCAGCACTGGTGGCACACTTTTAAGGGTTGTCAAAGGCCTGGCCCCCCCTCTGCGACATTTGGTTTTATCCATCAGCCCTGACAGTATTACAGGACGCAGTGGTAACATGGGGGGAGGCAGAAGGAGCCACAGCGTGTACCAGGGGACATCTGGAAGTGTGTCAGATGCTTCATTAATCTTATCTTTTTTTAAAACAGCAGAATCTGGTGGCATGGAAAGCACGATGTAAAAGTATCAAGATTTTTCTTTGCAGAAAGGACTTCTATTCCCCCCCCCCTCCAAACAGCAACAGATTTGCTTCACTTCTTGTCTTATTTGCCTTTGAAGGACCCAGTAATTTTGACTCAAAGGCTGCATTCTAGTCTCAGGTCGGTGATAGTCGCAAGACAACACATACATCTTTATTGCCATAGAACTAATCTGCTGAGTCACACTATGGCTGCTGCTATGAGGATACAGTCACTTAAAGTGGAACTACACTGCATCTAAGCACCACAAACCAAAAATGCTATTGAATTCATTTTTAATATTCAAAATCAAAAACCCCCATCCATTCAGGTCTCCATGCTTTATTTTATTTTGCTGAGAAATCACTTTGAAACACATCCCCTAGCAGCAGTTCTGTGGCCATCCTGAGTTAGGTCAGATGATTAATGTAGCATTTACTTCCTGCAATCCATCTGCCCTTAGCTCAGGCGTGCATGCAGGAGGGTGTGCTCAGCTGAGAACACCCCCCCCCCATGGGATGTATGACATCATTTGCCTAGGCCTGTAAACCAGGAAGAAACTCATGAAAAGTAATTTAATAATGCTAGCAGCATAAGGATTCCTATTCTCTAGGGTTTCTGCTTAACACAAAAAAAAGGTTCATATAATGTCTGGGGGTTCTAAGTAATTTTCTAGAAAAGAAATACCAATTCAAAACTTGTAAACAAAAAGTTCCAGAAAAGGCTTAGTCTTCAAGTGGTTAAGATAGTCCATGTTTGAGAGAGTGATGTTCCGCTTTAAACTTCGTAACAGATTCTGTTTAAACTAAAGTATGATCCTTACCTTACAGACTTTACTGGGGGAACAAAACAAAACAAAACAAAAAAAAAAAAAAAAAAAAAAAAAAACACAAAGAGACCTTGTGAAAATTCAGCCATCACAATTCTGTTTCATAGACCAGTGTTTCGCAACTCAGATCCTCAGGGCATACTAGCAGGCCAGATTTTAAGTATTACCTTGGGGAGATGCAGACTAGAATACTGCAATCACTGAGCAGCAAATGATATCACCTGTGATGTATTTCAGTTTTCTTGCAAACCTGGCCTGTTCGTGTGCCCTGAGGACCGGAGTTAAGAAACACTGTCGGAGGAACAGACATCTAATTAGCCCTAAAATATCCCATTGAAGAAGTAGTATAGCCAAAGCTTGTTTAGCTGTACTTCTCCTGTGGTTTGGTTCTGCACTCCTGTGATCCGGTTTTAGCAGACAGTGGGCTGAAGTCAGTTGTCATCAGAGCCGGGCCAGGCTCAGGCAAGATTACGACAATGTAGTCGGGATCCGCCCACATGCCTGGACCAGCAACCGGCTCAGAGAGACAGTCACCAGCTCTCTGCTTGGGGGAACTCTGAGAACGGAGCGATCGGTGTTGTTAGATTGCTTGGTTCTCAGTCTTAAAGGTGGCGGGTGAATGGCTGTGTGTGAGGGGGGAGGGGGATGCGTGTCAGGACAAAGTATGATCATTGGGTCAAGAGTACATAGTTCCTAGCATATCTAGAGAACTGACAATGGTGTGCTCTCCTGCTTAGTGTAGTCAGTATTTAATAGGAAAGCAGAGGGACTGGCAGGAACAAGTATTTTACACAAAGTAAGCAAAACAAAGAACAGGATACTTTCTCATACAAGTACATGATACAGCAGCCACATATCAGGAATATGAAGTGTTGGGGGTAACAAACACTTTAAAGGCTCAAGGTTTTTTACCTTCATGCATGAAGGTAACAAAAAAAAAAAAAAAAAAAAAAAACCTGTGTGCAGTGCCCCAATACTCACCTGAGCGCCCTCTCGATCCAGTGATGTGCATGAGAGCGCAGCTTCTCCTGGGTCTCTTATTCCTCATTGGCTGAGACAACAGAGGGAGCCATTGGCTCCTGCTTCTGTCAAACGGAAACTTGTGGGGTTAGGGGAAGAAGTTTGAGAATCCATCATAGGATTGCCAAAACTCATACTGTGTCTGTAAACATTGTTCAGAGTACATGCAAACACTGATCGTGTCCACATCATTGTATTGGGATTTTAAATCATGTTTCTTTTAATAAAAATTTCTGATTTTATTATATTGCTTATTGTTGAATACGGTACATTGAAAGTCCCATATAATTCCCCTTCCCCCTTTTTGTTGTCCCCCCCCCCCCCATTGACCATCTGGGAGGTTGGTCTTGGGTATCCCCTAACCCCACAAGTTTCCATTAATTTGGGATGCTGGTACTATAGATCTCCATTATACCCCAGGCGTCCATATTTATATATCCTGCTACTGTCAATCACAGCTAGTGAGCCAATGAGGAGAGAGTGGGGGTGGGAGCCAGGAGTGTGTGTGTCTTATGGACACAAAGAGCTGGACTAGGGAGCGAGCAAGCACCAGTACCCCCCCCCCCCCAGAGCAAGCTGCTTGCTGTTGGGGGCACTGGCTGAAGAGGAGGAGCCAGGAGCACCAGCAGGGGACCTGAAAAGAGGAGGATCCGGGCTGCTCTGTGCAAAAACTACTGCACAAAGCAGGTAATGACAGGTTTGTTTTTATCACAAATAAAACAACTTTCAAAATTTCAAAAGAATACATACCAGGCTCAGTCTTCAACTGTTCCAATGTGTTTGCAAGAATGGCTCTCAGCTCTTCCAGAGGCTAAACAATGTCATAAAAGTGGAAAAGGAGAGGTGTTAAGTAATTTACTGAGAAAAAAGTGTAGTAAAATAAATAAATAAATAAAATAAAAATAAAATAAAATACTGTCCGTAAATCCTAAATATGCATCAAGAGGTTGCCAGCTCCCCAGATTTGCTAAGAAAGGACTTCACAAAAATCAAGACGCAGAAACACAAGAAGCTAGCTGATGCATGAGTTGATGGTTTACATGATAAAGATGCTACATGCAAGCATTTCAGTTCATGCTAGTAGCAAGTTGATACACGGCTGAAGTACCTGTCCTTCATTTGATGTGGGAGGGTTGTACATATAAAACATACAAACATGAGTGGAGTTTTTTCTGTAAAGTAAGCTTGTGGCGATTTCAACCACTGAAAAGCTATGGGTGCACAATAGTGCGGGCATCTGCTAGTCTTTGACCACAACAATTAACTAGAACATGCCCAGTGTACCTAAAAAAAAAATAGCCATTTCCATTAGAAGCAGTGACCAGGTCTCAATCCTTCCTGCTGGTACCTCCTTATTAGCTATAAAATAGGTCATATGGTAGGGCAAATATGAGTGAGGGTTACATGGAGACCATCCTCATCTATGGCAATAAACACACAGAGATGGATCTCATCCAGATTACAGACTTAGCCAATCCATAAAACCTGGCCGACTTGTTAGAAGACTTTGTATTCCTGACATAGTCTGAGCAGAAGTAATGTTCTAGAGTTATTCTCACCTGTGCCCCAGCTGCCACTGCTCTCTCGCATACGTCAATTACTTTATACGGCTGACCTTCCCTCTGCTCAAGACGTGCCAGACATTCCCAATATCTAGAAAGCTTCTTTGCTTCTGGAATATTCTCAATTTGCTTTTCCAGTATTGATAGGATTTCTTCCTTCTGAATACCCTATGACCAGAATAAAAAAAATAAATACATGGTTATTCTTCTGGCAACACCAACGTCAAACAGGTTTTAAGGCTAGGTTCACACTTGTGCAACCCCACATTCTGTAGGTAGCGCAGCCCATTCATCTCAATGGGCCGCCCTATCCAAAGAAACATGAGTAAAGAAGTCCCGGACCCTGTATAAAAATTGTGCTGCATGGAAGTGCATGGTGCTACAGCAAAAGTAACAAAAAAAAAAAAAAAAAAAAAAAAAAAAGGAAGAAGGGGTAGCCTTTTGCCAATGCGTGGGGGTGCTGTCAAAAATGAATGGAGCCTTCACTAAAGAGCAGCACATTTTGCCTGTGGGATGGGAACACCTGTGATTTTGCAAGTGTTCCCTTTCGGACCTGCAGAATTGTGAACCTAGACAAACCGTTCGTAAAAGCAATTATAGTTGCCTATTATAAAACAGGGAAAAAATTATTAAAATTAGAGACGTTCAGTATAATAAAACTATTTTAGTGTATTCTATAAATCTGTACTGTGATCCACGTATTCGACAATCTAGATCAGGAATCCTAAAACTACGGCCCTCCAGCTGTTGCAGAACTACACATCCCATGAGGCATTGGAAAGCTTTCACAGACATGACTAGGCATGATGGCAATTGTAGTTCCTGAACAACTGGAGGGCCATAGTTTGAAGACCCCTGATCTAGATTCAGAGATTTTGTTTTTAAAAAGGGGGGGAAGTTTATTGGGATACTTTGAGGGAGTTGTAAAGGCAGAAGGTATTTTTTTTCTTAATGCATTCTGTTTAAAGTGGAGTTCCGGCCTCAAATTTTTAACTAAAAATACCCGTATAATACTAATCCATCGCCCTTTACAGAATCGCTATTCTCATACTTACAAGGTGTACAGTATTGGATTTTAGCCAAAATCTTACATTAAAAACGCTGTCTAAGCGCGGCCATCTTGGATGTGGGCATCTGAAGCCGCAGTGTAATCTGCTGTGTCCTTCCTGATTCCAGGGAGTTCTTCCTGATTCCAGCCCCCTGGGAGTGATGACAAACAGCTCCCAGGATGCAATGCAAAGACAGAAGTGATGTCGGTGTCCGTCGCCACGGGGGGGGGGGGGGACCCCCGAAAACAAAATTGAAAATGCCCATTTGTTGATAGGGAGGCACTCCAGGAATCACTAAAGTTGCAAAATAGGCCGGAACTCCGCTTTAAGACAAAAATCCTTCTGTGTGTAGGAGCCCCCCCTCACCCCCTAATACTTACCTGTGTCCCATCTCTATCCAGCAATGTCTACGAGTCTCTTGGCCTCCCGGGATTCTCCGTCTTGATTGGCTGAGACAAAGCGCCATTGGCTCCCAGGGCTGTCAAAGTCAGAAAGCCAGTCAGGAGAGAGAGAGGGGGCGGGACCGAACGCCAGCTCCGTGTCTGAATGGATACACAGAGCTGCAGCTCAGCTGCCCCCATAGCAAGCGGCTTGCTGTGGGGGAACTCGATAGGAGGGAAAGGCCAGGAGCAGCAACGAGGAGCCCGAGAAAAAGAGAATCCAGGCTGCTCTGTGCAAAATCAACTGCACAGAGGAGGGAAGCATAACATGTTTATTTTGTTTTCTAAAAACGAGACTTTACAATCACTTTAAAGTGATTGTAAACAATAACCTTGTAAAACAACCCATTCAATTTAAAACAGAATTGAAAGGCAAAACATTTTTGAGGGTGGGGTGCTTTGCATATTTAAGTCCAAACGCAGGTATCTGTGTGAACATGGATAGATAGATATACCTCATCAATTAACTTCTGGCATTCTGAAAAGATCTGGTTGACTTTCAGCGTGAACCATTCCTGTTCATCCTCTTCTGCCATGGTTGCCCAGAACAGCTGGCGAGGTTCTTCTTTTGGTTCTTCGGGTTCACTTTTAATCACTGGCTCATCCTTTTCTTCCTTAGTTGTTGTAGAAAGCAGGGCCACAGATGAGGGCCTTTTCATTACCTTTCCTTTCGATGCTCTCCACTGTGCTAGACGAGCCCTGAATAAAACAGAAATGTTGAGATTATAGACTTTTCCAACCAAACTACACCCACATTCTGCTTAGTCTCTATTTTCCAGTAAGTTGTACACCGCTTATGATTACAATATCCCATTAATCAACCTTTTCCAATCAGGATGCCTTCTGGGTTCTTTAGGGGTGCCTCAGCAAAATGCCTAAAAACTGCCCTAAAATTAACAAGCCAGCAAGTGGATCAAGCCTCGCATACTAACAACTAATGATGTAATTAATTAATTAATTAATTAATTCGGAGGAAATCAGGTGCCTGCATCCTCGATTGCCCCTCCCCTGCCTCTCTTAAGTGCTTTAACCTTCTGTTTGTAAACTAGATGTTTACAACCGATAATGAGATTTTCAAGCACAGTACAGACAGGATTAAATGATCGTACATATAATTCCATATCATTTATGTAATAGCATTACATAAAGGAGAAAACTAGGTAGGCGTTTTAAAGCAGGTAAAAAGGAAACTTTAAGAGCCGGTTCACACTGCCGCGACCTCTAAGTCGCCTCATAAGGGGCGACTTCTAGCGCGACTTGTGAATTTTGTTACGCGACTTACATGAGACGACTTTGTATTTGGCCAATCAGAATATGATGGTTCTGGGTCATGCTCAATCACCCAAAAAAAAGTTCTTAAAAATTGTCGTTTTTGATAGAGAGCCAATTATTGAAAAAAAAAAAAAAAAAAAAAAAAAAAAAAAAAAAAAAAAAAAAGATTTCTTTGGATTTAGTGTCTGGGGATCTAAAAGGTGTACCTGTGAAGTTTCATCTCTAACATGTCCAGAACCAGAAAAAAAAAAAAAAAGAAAAAAAAAAGCATTTTTCTTATAATTTTTATTAGCACATGAATATGGCTTCTCTACACCTGGCCATTTTTCTTGCAGTCATTTATTGGGCATTTTTGGAGGCAGGCATGACTTTTTTTGGATTTAGTGTCGGGGGGGGGGGGGGGGGGGTCCAAAAAGTGTCCCTGTGAAGCTTCATCTCTGTAGCAGGTCCAGAACCAGAAGAAAAAAGCATTTTTCTTATAATTATTAAATACAGCAGTGTGGCGGCTTCGCTACACCTTGCATTTTTTATTGCTGGCATTTATCTGGCATCTCTGGAGGCAGGCATGACTTTTTTGGATTTAGTGTCTGGGGTGTCAAAAAAGTGTACCTGTGAAGTTTTATCTCTATAGCATGTCCAGAACCAGAAAAAAAAAGCATTTTTCTTATAATTATTAATACAGCAGTGTGGGTTCAGTGGGTTCTGGACATGCTACAGAGCTGAAACTTCACAGGTACACTTTGACACCCCAGATACTAAATCCCAAAAAGTCATGCCTGCCTCCAGAGACGCCAAAAAAAAAAAAAAATGCCAGCAATAAAAAATGCAAGGTGTAGAGAAGACGCCACACTGCTGTATTAATAATTATAAGAAAAATGATTTTTTTTTCTGGTTCTGGACATGCTACAGAGATGAAACTTCACAGGGACACTTTTTGGACCCCCCAGACACTAAATCCAAAAAAAGTCATGCCTGCCTCCAAAAATGCCCGATAAATGCCTGCAAGAATGGTGGCCAGGTGTAGAGAAGCCATATTCCTGTTCTAATAAAAATTATAAGAGAAATGCTCTTTTTTTCTTGTTCAGGACCATTTTTATGGAAAGTCGGATCACAAGTCGCTTCAATTAAGATAAGGAGGCGACTCCCATTGAAGTATATGGGAGAGGTCGGATCACAAGTCGCCTCAAAGTAGTACAGGACCCTTTTCTGAAGTCGGAGCGACTTCAGTTGTGCCAATTAAGACAGCACTGATTAACATTGCTTTTGTTATGTCAAGCGACTTGGGGCGACTTGAGGGCACACAAGTCGCCTCACAAGTCGCGCTAGAGCGAATGGGCTCTAAATGTTTAGGTTATGTTATGTGAATGGGGACATGAAAAACACATAAATGTCTTCTGTCTGCCTAAAGTGATACTAAAGTAAATTTTTATTTTTCGTTTAAAAATAAACATGTTAGGCCCCGTTCACATAAGGGCGACGCTACTTCGCACCGCGCCATCGGAGCGGCCGCCACGGACTTCATAACATTGAAGTCTATGGCGGTCGCCTCCTGGTCGCCCCAAAGAAGCTCCGGACCCTTTTTCTAAGTCGGAGCGACTTGTGTCGCTCCTATTAGAACGGGTCCGCAGCTTCCCTATGGAAGGCGACCTGCGGCGACCTGGTCGCCTCACAGGTCGCCTTAGTGTGAACGGGGGCTAATACTTACCTCCTCCGTGCAGTTGTTTTGCACACAGAGAAGCCTGGATCCTCCTTTTCAGCTCTGCTGGCCCCTCCCTCCTGCCAAGCCGAGGCTCAGCATGTCCATTCAGACAGAGCCACGTTTCAGCCTTGCCCCTCATTGGTCCACAGACTATAAATGACAGCAGTGGGAGCCAAAGGGGGAGAGTCCCTGGCAGCCGAGTCCCTCCTGCAACATTGCTGGACTGAGATGGGCTCAGGAAAGTATTGGGGGGGGGGGCTGCTTCACACTAAAGCTGGATACACATTACACAATTTTCTTTAGATATTTTCCTTTAGACTTACCAAAACCATAAAATATGAGGTCAGACCTAAACAAACACTTTTAAGGTGTATGCAATGAGGCAGGCTCTTGCACTACATAGTTGGATCGTAAATTTAAAGGAAATCTACCAACAAAAATTGTATAGTGTGTATCCAACTTTAAGCTTTATTCCTTAATGCATAGAAAGCATTAAGAGAAAAAAAAACCTACTGACTTTACAACCACTTTAAGGCCAATTCTCATGTGCTTTGAAATGAGGAGCGAAGCTTTGCTAGAAGTTTAGACTGACAGGTAGGCAGGGGGAATGGGGGGGGGGTTCAAATGGGTGGGGAGAGATATGGCTTGCCAAACGCTGTTAGCTTCATCCAGGCAAGACAGCCATCTCTATACTACCTGGAGAAGAATCAGTGCTCCTACGTGCACTACATATGGACTCCCCCCTTCTATATCCATGCATTCAGCCAAATACGTTTTCTACAACACATTAATTTATGTATAGCTAGAACCAGGAGCTCTGACTTTTCCATATAGACTTTTCAACATGCTTGTTTTTCTTGTTAACCTACTCATTTACAATATCAAATTATGCTCAAAGATTGTAACATTTCCACTAATCTTTAATTCACTTGAAACTAACCAGCGTGAAAAGTGTGAGCACTCCTGTGCAATGATCAAACTAAAGTGAACCTAACCTGACCTAAACCCTTCCAAAAGGTCCCAATGCTGATGTGCAGGATCGTTAACCGAGGCTCTGTACGAGGCCAAAACTCTCACCCCAAATTAGCAGTAAGCCCTTCCCCCTCCTTTTATGAAGGATGACTTCCGGTCATTCAACTGTCAAATGCTGAAGATACAATGGGCAGTAAAGGCTCTTTGACTTTTGTAGAAGTAAAAGGCCCATGTGCAGCCTAGTAATATGATCTTGCAGCTGTGGCACACCAGTGGGGAATTTACAGGGTTTAAATTAGATGTTGAGGAGGCAACAGTCCCTCCTCATTGCCTGTTAAATGCCTCTGAAAAGCAATCCAAACGCAGATCGCTTGTCAGACTTGGCAGTTTATACACAAGTCTAAACTTAGCCTTACTTGTGCACTTTACACTGCCTTGAGAATAAGCCCATTGAACTTCAAATTTTAAAGCGGTAGTATACCGATTTTTGTGACTTTTACCTACAGGTAAGCCTAGAATAAGGCTTACCTGTAGGTACAATTAATATCTCCTAAACCTGCAGGGTTTAGGAGATATTAATTGCGGCACACACAGCGCCGGAGCCGCCGAACCCAGCGGTGTCCGGGGGTCCGTGTCGGGGCTTCATTTTAAGGTAAGTATTTCATAATGAGCTAGTATGCGATGCATACTAGCTCATCATGCCTTTGTCTTGCAGGGTTTTTTTTTTTTTTTTTTAAAAAGGAGTATATAACCGCTTTAAAATGTAACTATTGACACAGGAATCTACAGAATAATAAAGAAAAAAAAATCCAGGCGTACTTGCGCTCTTCTGCTGTTTCATTCACTCTTGGGTATTTGCCAACAATGGATGGTCGTTGGTGACTGGGCATGATGCTTACAGGGCCAATTGTTACTCTCTTCTTGTTCTGCATACCAGCCACGCCTGAACCCGTTTTCTGCACTTTAGGAGCAAATGTGCCGCAGGGGCCTGGTGACTTCTTGTGGTTAGGTATGTGGGTGGTTCTTCTAATGGTCACATGTGAAACTTTGCTCTTGGTAATGGCAGTACTAGATGCCTTTGTCTGTGATGTGGCTGTACTGATGATATGGGTAGCTCTTCTCGTGGTCCCAGGTTGGGCTTTGCTCTTGATAGTTGTGGTGGATGTCTTGACTTGCAAGGTCACTGGCGGAACTTTTGGCTTCGGTTTCATGTCATTGACAGAAGATGGCTTTACTATTGGCTTCCTAGTAGTCAATACATTTGGCTTAGTTGCTGCTCTTTGCATAACAGTTTTACGCTCTGGGGCCACACTTTTATCGCTCGCGGTTTCAGAAGGCTTCCTAAAAGAATTGATCTTGGACTGCACAATTTTGCCACGATAAGCTCCCAGAACAGGCTTAACTGCCGGCTTCTGTTCTGTTTTGACAGGTTCCTCTTTTTGCTTTTCATCCTTTAGCTCCTTCTCTTTTAAAGTTTTTGTTTTCAAAAAAGACTGGCTGAATGTCATAGTTTTACCATCTTTTTTCACAACTGGTCGGATATTTTCTTTATTAATGGGTTTAATCTAGGATAAAAAAAAAAAAAAATCAAAGTCACCTTACTAACACTAAAAGCATGGAATACACTGTATAGGTATATACTGACAAAGCAGAGGCCAGTAACAGCAATTAGAACAATTCCTCACCGGAGGTGACAGCATATATAATAGAACAGGGATCGCCAAACTACGGCCCCGTTCCATGAGGCATTGTAAAACTCTGCCATTCACAGACATAACTAGAATTGTAGTTCCTGAACAGCTGGGAGGGCCATAGTTTGGAGACCCCTGTCATAGAAGACTGGGTTTGGGGAATGAGTTTTGGCTGGAGTTCTTAGATAAACAGAGTCATGTCCACACAGCAAAATATGCTACCTCCGCTACTTACCGTTTTTTGGTCCAGGGCTTTTACTGCTGCAGACTTTTTCTGCGGCGCTCTATTGGACCTTTCCATCAAAGGAGACCTTTTGAAGAGAATACACACACCATTATAGATTTGTTTAGGAATGCCTACCTTTCCAAATGTGTATTTATGGTGTCTAAAAAAAAAAAAAAAAAAAAAAAAAGTACTAATGCCAAAGTTTTAAAGTGCTTTTGGAATTAAAAAATAAAAACAAAAATGCTTTAGAGCCGGTTCACACTGAGGCGATCCGACTTCGAGGGGCGACCTATGAAGTCACATAATGGAAGTCAATGCATGTCGCTCCCAGGTCGCCTCAAAGTAGTACAGGACCCTTTTCATAGTCGGAGCGACTTGTGTCGCTCCTATTAGAACAGGTCCTGTACTATTCAATGGCGAGCGACCAGCCTGACAAGTCGCGCTAGTCTGAATGGGGTCTTAAAGTCATAAAAATATAAAAAGAAAAAAAAAAAAAAAGGCTAATATTTTTATATGCCAAACAAATACCAAGAAAATTCCCATCTCAACTTACATACCAGCCAAAATATCCTGTACCAGTATATGTTAAAAACAGGGGTTTTGTTTTCACAGATTTGCAAATACATGCGTTAGCAGCAGAGCCACCTCACAGCACCCCAGTATTATCTGTAGTCCTAACTCCAAATTTTGAGAGCCATAGTAGAAGCACGTGAATTCTAATCAATATTTGTTATTAAAAGGTTGCTCTCAGCCTCTAGAATACAGGGACTGCTGCACAAAAAAAAAAAAAAAAAAAAAAAAAAAAAAAGAAGAAGGAAGGAAGAAAGAAAGAAAATGCTGGGATCCAAAATAATTGTGAAAAAAAGCTGTCTAGAAAAGAAGGTTCAAACCTTATGTGTCTTATACATCAACACACACATATAATATATATATATATATATATATATATATATATATATATATATATATATATATATATAAAGATAAAATCTATTAACCTTTCGACTGTACAGTTCAATAACGATATTGCACATACACCACTAAATTCTACTGACAACCTAATGTGCTTTAAGAAATTGTTATTAGATATATGAAACCATTCAATATAAAGTGACTTGTGCAATCAAACCACTGAAATAAAATAAACCAACGTGATATATATATATACACACACACACACACACACTTTTAAGATGAAATAAATGTTCGTAAATATGTGAGCTAAATGCCCACTAAGTGTCTATCTATAGCCTTGGTGTTACCGTGTCTTCATGCAAACCAATTACAAGTGCCAGTGCTTCACTGCTGGGTCCTGAATAGAATGAATGGCTGCTTACCAGAAGCTCAGATCCACAAGGAATCTAATGCATATATCATATCCTGATAGGATGGATACTGCTCCTTATGGACATCTCACTGGGATTTTAGAGAATAAACGGGCTCTCAGTTTGTGGACGATAGGAGTTCGAATTGAAAAAAAAAAAAAAAGAACTCCTAGTGCATTATCCTTTAAAACCAAAACTAAAATTGCACTTAGAGTATCGCTGGAATAGAAGCAAACAATTGTAGTATTGGCGCGACTGCCTGCAGTACGGTCCGAGCCCATTAACGTACGTCACACCGCTAGCTCCTGTCCAACGCGTTTCCCCTTAGAATGTGTCAACTGGGATCTTAAAAGGTTTTTTCTTTTAGATCATGTTGGTTTATTTTATTTTATTTCAGTGGTTTGATTGCACAAGTCATTTCATATTGAAATGTTTCATAGATCTAATAATTTCTTAAAGCACATTAGGTTGGTTGTCAGTTCACCGGAATTTTGTGGTGTATGCGCAGTGTCATTATTGAACTGTACAGTCGCAAGGTTAAATGATTTTATCTTTTCATGGTATATATGTGAATGCATATGACAAGGTTTAATCCTTAGTTTTAGACAGCGCACTCATTTTTCACATTGTGATAGATAAGCAGAGGGCAGGTGAGCCTGGAGGGAGCCCATCCCTCAAAGGCACACTGGACATCTAGCACTATGCCAGCAAAAGGGTCCAGTGCGTCCCCTCACCAGTATTCCAATATTTTTATATTTGTCATTTAATAACCACTAAGGTGCATAAAACAGAACAGAGATGAAATCAATATTTGCCTTTACAAACAGCATTAGGGCTCATGTACACAGGGCAGCTGAAAACCTTTTCTGAACCCTGGAAACCAACAGAGAAAAACGTCCGTTTTACAGCGTTTACATACCAAGTTTATGAGAGTTTAGGAGCACGCAGTTATTAGCATTTGAGGTTAGAAGTGTTTTTTTTAAAGATAACCTTCAGGAGACCCCTCCTAAAAGTCCACAATGCATGAAAAACAAGTAAATTATTAACTATTTCAGCCATTCTGTGAGAGAAGAGAGCAGTGTAGATAGCGGTCTTATTTTTCTGTGTTTTCACTACGGATCCCATCATGAGCATGTGTGAGAAAATGCTCCTAATGTTGCTGTGGCTCCGAAGACGTAGAAAATTGTGTGAGAACCAGAGTTCATCGCAACTGGACTCCATTCATGCAGGTGACAGCATGTGGTGAAATTTGTGGTTTTTTTTCCAACATTTTTATATGTTCAAAATTTATCAGAATGGTTTCCCCCCCACCCTTTAAAAATGCTTATAAGCGTAGTTTACCGCGGTTACACGCATTTGGAGTTTGAAATGCCGGTCAATTACAGTCCTAAATGCAATATTTTTATTTTTTTTATAAAAAAATGCCACTCCCATCAACGGCACCTAAACCACTATAAACGACAGTGTACATGAACACATAAGATAAAAAGCAGCTGTAGTGTACATGAGGCCTTAGTTCTCCTGGATAAGTGGCACTAAACATCCTTATGCTCCAAAAATAATCCATACACATCCGTTAATATAAGGGTTCATTTACTAAAATTAGAGTGCAAAATTTGGTGCAGCTCTGCATAGAAAAATCATCTTCCAGTTTTTTTTTTTTTTTCTGTAAAAGTTTAAATTGAAGAAGGTGAACTTAGAAGTCAATTGGCTACCATGCATAGCTGCACCATGTTTTGGTCCCTCCAGTTTTAGTAAATCAACCCTTTAATGTTCCTCAAACCTATTTTTCATGAAATAGTTTGTGTTTTTCTTTGAGCTACCCCACCTAACTTCCATTTGTTTTAAACATGCAGTGCACTTACCTGCGGTCCTTTGTATTCTTAGCTCAAAGTACCTTGTATGTAGACACATACTTAAAAAGGCATATGGTCTACTGTATGCTTAACCACTTCCCACCCAACCTATTGTAATAATGTGGCTGGTCGGGTGCTCTGTTATTCTGGATGGACGCCATAGGCCTTGCTCCCACTCGTGTACCTTCTGCGCACCCTAGGGCCGCTGGGTGACGTAATCTGTACACAGATCACAGTGGAACAGATTTTATTGGGTCACTGTGTGCAGCCCTGGTATCACGCGATCTCTGTGACCAATCATATGTTAGTTGTAAACAATGGCTCTCATTCATAGAAATTGTAATCTGATTGGTCACAGTGATCACATGGTACAGGGCCAACCAGAGCTGACCTGTACCATGTAATAGCTGTTGCCAATCACAGCTATCACAATTGTACACTACGGGAAATGAATTGATGCCACTCAGTGTAAAAATAATTGCTTATACAGTGATCATTACTGTAAATAGCAATCAGTGAACAAAAAGAAAAAAAACCCGATTGCCTCCCCAGAGCATCATCGCTACAGAGAACACCATATAAATCCCAATCCACCACGTTGAGTGCTCATAAAGGAATAAGTGATGGTCACTAGCAGCACTGCTTGCCCAGGGCACGCCATATAGAAGATGAAATTGCAAACTCTTGTGGTTGAACTTGGTTTTCCTAACATACTGTACAGTATAAGACGATTTACCTGATCTCATTCGGTTTCTCAGGCTTCTTCGATTTCAGAGGGGCAATTTTTCTAGACATGTTATCCTCTGAAAGCTTATTCATTGGCTCTAGTTTAGAAAAACAAGACAAATATTAATCTGACAACCTTTCTAATATAGTGAAGTCCTAAGCTGGTCAGAAACCAATAGAATTCCATTCTAAATGTCTCATTTTAAAGGATGTTTATTGGTTTTTCTAACTGTTATCACGGTCAAATCAACTGCAGTTTTTGGTAAGAGTGATGAAAAAAATTCTAAACCTAGGTAACATACAGCCGTGTTCATGGCCTTTATAAAAAATAAAAAAATGCCAGACACTAACTAAGCTGGCCATACATTATACAATTTTCTTGTTCAAGTTCCTCTAGATTTCCCTTCAACTATATAGTGCAAGGACCGGCCTAATTGCAGACAAATTGAAAGTGTTTAGGGTTGGACCTCAAATTATATGGTTTTTGGTAAATCTAAAAAGGAACATTGTACAAGATAATTGTATAATATATGGCCAGCCTAAGCTGCAGTACGGATAAGCAAGACACGGAAAGATATTAGCAAACACATAATTGCGCTGGAATTTTTGTTGGTGTTCAATCGCCGGTGTAAATGAAACCTTAGGAGGAAGTCAGGACACATTGCCACATTTTTGAAAACACCTACACATGCACAGATGTGCTGAAGGGCTCTGCCAAGACACAAAGGCTGGGCAGAGGCCTTCAGAACATCAATGCATGCATTATAAGGGCAGCGTCTTTAGAAATGGACCCCTAGGTGTCACTTCACTATTCCTATTTAACAGGAGCTCACCAGAGTCAGTAGGTTCAATCACCAACATATACCAGCAGGCCAAAAGTGATCAGTGCTGGGGGCTGAAGCCCATCTGACCTCTGGATTGTCCCATATATTAGAACGCTCAAAGAACCACTAGAGGTGGGAATGGGGAAAGCAAACATTCTTTATGATCCATCTATGGCTGCTCTCACTCAACAGAAGTCAATATAATGATTTGCCTTTATTTCAGGTACTTATATAGGGCCGTAAATTTACGCAGCGCTTTACATATACATTGTACATTAATATCAGTCCCTAATCTCAAGGAGCTTACAATCTAAGGTCCCTAACATTCATACATACACATACTAGGGTCAATTTAGACAAGAGCCAATTGACCTACCAGCATGTCTTTGGAGTGTGGGAGGAAACCAGAGTATCCAGAGGAAACCCACGCAGGCACAGGGAGAACATGCAAACTCCAGGCAGGTAGTGTCGTGGTTGGGATTTTGAACCAGCGACCCTTTTGCTGCTAGGCGAAAGTGCTAAAAAACAACACCAAAACTTGTCAATCAACAGCTTGCGGCTTTTCTGTTAAAATAACTAACTTGTTATACTTCCCTCCTCTGAGAGCAGCCCCGATCCTCCTCTTCTCAGGTCCCTCGTTGGAGCTCCTGGCTCCTCCTTTCTGTCGAGTGCCCCCACAGCAAATAGCTTGCTATGGGGGCACTCAAGCCGAGCTGCAGCTTTGTGTGTCCATTCCGGACACGGAGCTGCTGTATGACCCCACCCTCTCTCTCTTCTGATTGATAGGTACCTGCTCCCACTTCACCGTAGCAGTCTTCAAGTTATGTCTGGCCCCTCCTCTTCTCAGGTCCCTGGCTTGAGCTCCTGGCTCCTTTCTGCTGAGCGCCCCCACAGCAAGCAGCTTGCTATGGGGGCACTCAAGCCAAGCTGCAGCTCTGTGTGTCCATCCAGACACAGAGCTGCCGTAAACCCCCCCCTCTTTTGATTGGATAGCTGAGTTTGATTGACAGGTACCCGCTCCCACTTCACCGTAGCAGTCTCCAAGTATGTCCGGCTCTTCCTCTTTACCCCCACTGCCTTCTGGGACACACACAGATCCCAGAAGACGCTGGACCATTCAGAAAGTGCAGCGCGACTCCCACATGCGCAGTAGGGAACTGGCTATGAAGCCGGAAAGCTTTGCTGCCGATTTCCTTTACTTACAATGCTGGCGGCTACACCCGAAGCCGATTGAAGCGGTTTGGGGGGCTGACATCGCAGGATCCCTGGACAGGTAAGTGTCCTTATATTAAAAGTTAGCAGCTACAGTAATTTGTAGCTGATGACTTTTCCTTTTTTTTTGCCCAGACTGGAGCTCCTCTAATTTTCTGACTAAAGTTCATTTCAGTGGTCAGAATAAATGATTGATATCCAAGCACTTGATGCACCTAATAATGGCTAAGGGCTCTTTCACACAGTCCGCCTCCGTAGGTGGATCTGTGCTGCTCAGCGGGGATCGATCCGCCGATCCCCGCTGAGCCGGCGGATGACAGCTCCGTCTCCGCTTGCAGTGCGGAGAGGGAGGTGTCACAGCTCCCGCTGCTCTCCCAAGGGGAATCGGATGAGAGCGGACCGCCTGTCCGCTCTCATCTGATCCGATCCCCAGGACGGATGGAAAATAGGGTTTCCATCCATCCATCCGGAATTCATGGACAGGAGCGGATGCGGATGGCAGCGGACATGTCACCGCTGACATCCGCTGCTCTATAGGGCTGAATGGGGCATCCGATCAGATCCGCCTAAAAAACTGACAGGCGCATCTGATTGGACCGCCCGTGTGAAAGAGCCCTAAATGTTTGCTTTTTCTGCCAGGAGGAAAGGAGTCTAGGAGAGTTAGGTTGCATTCACACCTGACTGTAGCCATAAAGTGCCGTTCAGGTTTGGGAGTTTTGAGCGTTTTTAGAAGTGTATTACAAGCGTTTTTACAGCTTCAGGTGTCTTTATTTAGCCAATAGAAAGCACTGGGGGGAGGAGAGGGAGGGGAAATTAGGGGTGGAGAGCTGCTGTTTGAGCAGAACATTAAAACGCTTGTAAATCGCTCAAGTCAGCGATTCTATTGAAGTCTATGGGACCAAAAAATGCCTGTAATCTGCCAAAAAGAAGCTCATGTTTTGAGCTTCAGGCATTTTACTTCAGACAACAGAATGCTCATAAGTGAACAGGGGCCATTGAAAGGAATGGGATTTGGCTTGTTGAGCGTTTTAGAGCTACAAGCAGAAAATCGCTCAGGCCTTAGCAAAACGCTCTGCGTGTATGAGACCTTGGACTGCATTCACACCTTGGAGTTTTGAATCGCAGGCAGTTTTGCCGCGATTCTGTCTGTGATTTCAAAGCGCCAAGGCGTGAATGACAAACCGCAGAATGCACATTTGAATGGCACCTAAAATTGTGGTGCGATTCTACAATAAATCCTGCTGCAATTGCGACAACCCGTATCGCGTGAAGCAAGACACCCAAAAGTAGCGCCTGAACGTTTTTTGGACGACAAGCTTCATATGATGTGGGTTGTCACGAATACAGCACGACAATCGCTGCAGAACCGCACCACCATTTTAGGTGCCATTCAAATGAATGGGTTTTTTTTAATGTGTGTTCTGCGATTTGTCATTCACACCTCAGCTCTTCGAAATCGCAGGGAGAATCGCGACAAATCTGCCGCTGAGATGTGAATTGGAATTAACGGCAGCACAAGCATGACACCCCTCTGCAGCACGGATTCTGGGAACATTACCAGGAACACAAAGGTGTGACTGGAGCCTCACAGAGGAAGAACTTCCCAATTCATTTGTTAAATTTGAGTGCTGCCTGTCCTGACCAATCAGATTTTAGCTTTTATTTGGGGGGTAACAAACAAGGAATAGGATTGGTCCATGTGAGCTCTGTTGTCCAGCTCCTAGGACATGCAGGGACTTGTACAGGGAAGCCTCAGGACACCCGAGTTCCTGGGCCGGGTGACAAATAGGGTGACAACCCGTCCCCCTTCCCCCCATACACGCCTGTGTAACCCACTCACCTGTACGCCTCGTTCCCCTCCGCACTGCCGTCACAGCCACCATCTCTCTGCTCATCGCACTCACTATTCTCCTAAGACAGTTTGAAAACCGCTCCGTCTATAGCACCGCCTTCCCCCCTGCGCGATTGGTTCCCGTTTACACAGTTCTCCAATCACAACTCTCCTCCAGAATACAAGAGGCTATAATTGGCTAAATACCGTGTTATTGTCGCTTTACCAATCAGTTTAAAGTACTTGTCACGTGATACATAGAGTTTTTTTCTGCTGAGCCAATGGGGCCGGATGGTGGGCGTGACAGGAACACAGCTGCTGGGTTTGGTGATAATGAATGACTGCAGATTGGCTGAACACAACTTCACCCATTCACACGCCCCCCCCCCCCCCGGCTGCAGTACTGCCATACATTCTAACATAGGTTTTATGCAGTGCAATCCAGTACGCTATTTGGAGTCACGTGATTTTCAGGAAGGAAAGTTGGAACTTGTCACTGGTTGCTTTAGCGGATCATATGGTATAGCTTGTTCAGGAAAATCTGTCCCCATACCAGGAGCCATTGTGTTGGCTCCCTTCCATTAGGTTTCATAGGGTTTTGAGCTTCAAAACAATGGCCGACGTCCTGCGCCTTGGTTCTTATTTTTAGGAAGGGGTTTGTTTTCATCGCCGTGTATTGACTTCCTGCTGTAGTCAGAGCCTGGCTCTGGTTTCCTTGTTAGTGGCCCGGTGTCATCTGTTGGTATGGATCGCTTCTCGTGGTGCACTGGTCTGCTGGATATTGAGGAGACACTGGTGATCCAGCAGAGAGGGGTGCGCCTGTCAGATGGGGAGGATAAGGTCAGTGCTGGCTGTCATAAAGCTTTATTTACTCAGACAGTGGCCAGAAAAAAATCATTAATAATGCTCAAACAATTTTCTGCCAGGGGTAGGGGGGATATTATGGAAAATTGAAGGGGGTTTTGTGTTAAAGGGAACCTGTCATTGCACATAAAGTGGAACTAAAGTTCTGCGGTGACACAAACCTCTTCAATGTTCACAATCTATATTTTTAAATATTTTTTTTTGCATGCAGAATGATCTCCCATGAGCACCTATAGGAGTAGTATTCTGTGCTGGCCAATCAGGACCACTAAATATCCTGCACCTGGAAGAAGGTGGGAAAATTATGTCACTGCCAGCGGGGGAGTTCATAGATGTCACAGGATTGTGGTGGAGGAAAGTATTCCTGGGCTTTAGTTCCATCTTAGAGCCCATTCACACTACAATGCACATAAAAACACGCATGCAGTTAATTGTGCTTTTGTGCGTGTTTATGTGATTTCTTCTGCAAAGTTCTTTGTTTTTCAAAGGCATGTTTCCTCCTCCTCTGACCTAAGACCTCATGCACTCAGGGTGTTTGAAAAATGGATGAAAACAAAAAAACTATGGAGTGTCCCAGGGTGTCAAAACCCGCTCACAATGTATGAAGTGGGGGGTGTGTGTCACCTGTTAATTTTCATACCATACGGTCAATGTATAGACCGGGGAGCCCAGCAACCAATCAATAAGGACCAAAGAAAAAGAGGTTGCAAAATTATGGCTCTACACTGGTTTGTGAAAAAATGAAAAAAAAATCTTTACTGAGAAAGCAAATACATAAAAAACCAACCACAAATATAGGTGTCCTTTTATGAAACGGAGATGAGCAGTGATCCTGCTGATCGCAGCTCATTTCCAATATTTATTGGTTTATGAAACAGAGATGATCGGGGGAGAACATGTTCTCTGCTGATCATCTCTACACATGGAGAATCTGTCATTGACAGACAAAGAAATGGCCAGGTTATGAAGCTGCGATCTCTGCACTTCACTGGTGATCTGGGTCAGAATTCACACTCCCGGATTCACCAGCCTGGAGGTGAAGAGAAGACAGAATCGGGGGGGGAAGGAAGATTATCGACTTCCTTCTTCGTTCAGATCCCCCAAAACAGTAATCATGTCCCCCTGCCATATTTATTTATGTATGTATGTATATATATATATATATATATTTCATGTGTGTGTATATATATATATATATATATATATATATATATATATATATATATATAAAATGTGTGTGTATGCAGTATATATGTAAATTTATGTAGGGGGACTAATTATTTTATTAACATTAGTGGGGGTCGGACGCAATTGTCCTCAGCAGTGACAATCTATCACTGCTTTTTAAACGGTTTCTCGTACTGTAATCTCGCTTTGTCTCACGAGATTACAGGCGGCCCATTCACTTGTACACAGATCTCGGCCGTTCTCCGAGGAAAAAACTTCTCCTCTGATCACCCAGTGAGAACTGAAGTTCACCGCTTCATAAAAAGGGTGCCAGAGGTGATAATTTTCCCCGGAGAACTGCCGAGAAGTGAACGGTGAAAAAAATTCACAGTTTCATAAATGGACACCATAGTGCCTGGTAGAACAAGAAGACCATGAGCTTAATGTCACTCCACCCCACACCCAGGGCCACACCGACCAGCACTGATATCCAGCTGTGTTGCCTCTGCACCAGAATTGGGATCAAGGCTGAAAATATTCCATAGAATGATTTGTATGCTGAAAAAACCTCAGATTGAGGTGCAGATATTCATGTGGCCTTGATCCCTTGGCCGGAGTTTAGACTGCAGGGGACTACTGGCTCTTGGCTGGGAGGTGATGTATAGTACAGCAATGAAGCCGATGAATGATATTTCCTGTGGGTGAGACCATGGGGATACCCACAGCCAAGAGCCAGTAGTCCCCTGCAGTCTGAACTGTCACATTGTCAGGATTGCTAACTGTCACATTTGCTTGTGTCCTCAACCAAACTGTCAAATGACTGGTGCCACAACTGATCACATGTGCAGCACCATGGCAGTTGCAGATCAAACAGAAGCTAGGAGGGTAGGGATGGGCTCAGGCTTGTTCGGATTGTACACGCTGCCTATGATTGGTGGTGTACAGTGATGGCTTCCTGGCGGGTACGATCCAAACACGCCTGAGCCCATCATTATAGGAGAGTTTAAAGTAATATTAAAGTCAAGCTTTTTTTTAAAAAAAAAAAAAGTACCAACATGTTATTCATATCTGCTCTGTACAGTGGTTTTGCACAGAGCAGCCCCAAACCTCCTCTTCTGGGGTCCCCTGCTGGTGCTCTTGCTACTCGCTCCTGCCAAGTGCTCCCACAGAAAACACCTTGTTCTGGGGGCACCCAAGCAGGCTCGCTTCCAGCCCTTGCCCTGTGTGTCCATTCACACGCAGAGCCATGGCTTGGCACCCCTCTCTCTCCTCATTGGCTCACTGGCTGTGATTGACAGCAGCAGGAGCCACCGGCTGTCTCAATCAAGGAGTAGGGAGAGTCCCCGGAGAGCTGAGGCTCTTGTGCACATCCCTGGATCTTAATGGGGCTCAGGTACGTATTGGGGGGGGTGGGGGCTGCTGCACAGAGATGTTTTTATTTGTCTTCATGCATATGTAGCAGGATTTCTAGGCCTTGGGTCTGCCGTTGCTACCGGTGACACTTCCAACACATTTAAGTTGTGACCCCAGGTGTGAGAACTGAGACAATGACCATTCCGGCATTTTTGGTTTGTTTGTTTTATTGTAATTAGGGGATGGGAGAAGGGAATGAGTGGGATACTCCTCTGGCTCAACTAGGTACACTTTGGGACACTTGAAGAAAAATGCCTGTTAGCACTGCCTTGACGCCGGCTGAATGCCAACCAGCACTTCCTGACACTCAAAAATGCTATAGTACTGAAACTGTGCTGGAACCCCGACTTTAATTCAGAACATCCAGGACTGTAGAACAATTGACTCCTGACACTGCTTTAGCTCAAAAGTCACTGAACAGCTCCCTCCAGCCCTGCACTGACTGAGGTAGCTCTGTGTAGATACTTGTGCTGCTGCAACTCTTAACCTTGTACACTTCACACTGTGCAATCACTCTTCAGGGCCCAAACTACAGGCGCCCCCTTTCACACTTCAGGGTCCTCTACCTAGGTACCCCCTCTAATACTTCAGGGTCCTCTGACCAGGCACCCCCTTTCACAATTAGCTGACTCCTGGATCCCTGGAACCTTCTCCGGGGTGGTCCCCTATGACACTAGGTAGACCCCCAGGGGCAGTCCACAGTACTCCCAACCTTTTGTAGGCTTTCCTGGAACTGGACCCCTCTCTCTCTCCGCTGGTTCTCGGCACACCGGATCCCTCTGCAGCTCAGCTTCACTCTCTTTGGATTTCCAGGTCGCCACCCGGGACACCCGCTTCCTCTGACAGGAGGAGAGACAGCCGTACTCTTCCTCCTGGGACTCTGCTTCCCGCCAAAGCCACAGCGTCATGCACCCCCTTCAGACTTATACCCACTCCCAGAGTCCTGTGTGGCAGAATCTGCCTTCTGGTGTAGATATAGGCCTGAATGTGTCCCTGATTGAGTTTCCTCCACTGCCCAATAAGAAACCTTTCATAGAGCCAGTGGGGAGACTCCCCTCTCAGCAGACACACCTGGGAACCATGACAACCTACTGAAAATCATGGCCATGCTGTTAGGCAGCCAAGACCCATATACTTTACCTAGCACCTACCTGTAGGGTGCTACACATAGAATACATGAAGGTAAAAACCTTGAGCGTTTAGAACTACTTTGATTCCGCTTTAAGGCTGTCAGCAGATTGGCCTATACAAAATTGGCAGTGTCTAAAAATAGATGGCAGCTGAGCATGTGCAGAGCAGGGTGAGACAGTGGGGTTTATTTACTAGAGACAAGTGCACTTGGAAGTGAAGTCCCTGTAGATCTGAGGGGGAGATGCAAGGAAAATAAAACAAAAAACAGCATTTTTGCTTGCACATGATTGGATAATAGAAATCAGCAGATCTTCCCCTCATTTCAGATCTTCCCTCCAGATCTACAGTGACTGCACTACCAAGTGCACTTGCAGTGCACAGTGGATTTGCCTTTAGTAAATAAACCCCAGTGTATTATTAGAATTTGCACAATATAGACACTTATTTTTAATCTTTTTCAAAGCTATACCTGCAAAAGGGGCCAGCCTGAAGTCATCTAGCAGGACTTCATTTTCTGACTAAAGTTCCACTTAGCTGATCACATGTCCAGCGGCATGACAACTGCAGGCTAAGATGGCAGCTTCCTTGGCTGTAAAGGAAAATGGGGTTTAGTTCCTCTTTAAAGAGGTTGTAAACTCATTAAAAAATCTTTTTTTTTCCAACCTGAAAGAGAAACACATAATGATAATGCACCGCATACTAGCTCATTATGAAATACTTACCTTAGAACAAGCCCCCGCCGTGCCGCCTGCTTACCTGTATGACGGGCGACATGTTCAGTTGCCCGTCTTCCTGGATCGTGGCATCCAGCCATCTGATTGGCCGGACCCGCGATTACGTCACTCCCGCGCATGCGTGTGGGAGCCGACGGTCACGGCACGGGGCTCTGAAGGAACGGTACCAGCAGCCGTTCCTTCAGAGTGCATGCGCCAGGGATGTCACTGGCTGCATTTAAGGTAAATATCTCCTAATTGGTACATGTTTAGGAGATATTTACACTACCTATAGGCAGGGCTTGACAAATTTGTTTGGAATCTAGGAGCCAGCTAAAAAATAAACCGATCTTAAATTTAAACAGTGCAGCAAGGCGATAGGAGATCCAGTGACCAAGAGTAACATATGCCACCTTAGGCCCCTTTCACACGGGGCGCCTACGCTAAGCAGAATCCGCATGCTCAGTGGGGATCTCTCTGCTGATCCCCGCTGAGCAGGCGGATGACAGGTCCTGTCCGCTCTGCTATGCAGACACAGCCCATTCTCCTCTATGGGGCAATCAGATGGAAACGGACCGTCTGTTTCCATCTGATGCCATCCAATCCAATTCACTGGACGGATGGTAAATAGAACCACCATCCGTCTGTTTTTGGCGGACAGGATCGGATGGTGGCGGCTTGCCACTCCATAGAGACTGAAGGGTCCGATCAGGTCCGCCCGAAAAACTGACAGGCGGACCTGATCAGAAAGCCAGTGTGAAAGGGGCCATCGGCTGTGTGGCATGGCAGGGCAGGGAGATGATGAAAAATATTATATTTTTTTTTTTTTCCATAACAGATTCTTATTGTGAATAAGGGATTATATTGCAAAACAAAAGATCAACACATTGCAAGGAGATTACAAAATGCAATTTTTAAAGTAAGGCCCCTTTCACACAGTCCGCATTCCGTTGCGGACCGTGCTCTGCTCAGCGGGGATCGATCCGCCGATCCCCGCTGAGCCGGCGGATGACAGCTCCGTCTCCGCACTGTGTGCGGAGAGGGAGGTGTCAGAGCCCCGCTGCTCTCTATTGGGAATCAGATGAGAGCGGACCGCCTGTCCGCTCTCATCCGATCCGATCCCCAGGACGGATGGAATATAGGGTTTCCATCCGTCCGGATTTCACGGACAGGATCGGATGCGGATGGCAGCAAGTGTCAGCGGACATGTCACCGCTGACATCCGCTGCTCCATAGGGCTGAATGGGGCATCCGATCAGATCCGCCTAAAAAACTGACAGGCGGATCTGATCGGAACGCCCGTGTGAAAGAGCCCTAACACTCTTTTGCAGAAGTGCATAAATATGTAGAACACATTATCCTTGAACTTCCAGGAGAGAGCGGTGTAAAATGGGATTTAAAAATAAAATCAAAGCGCTCGGGGGGGGGGGGGGTCAAAACAACAGGACATCCCCTGCAGTGCACCCCAGGCGCCAGGTTGCTAATTCTAGTCGCAAATGCGACGTGGCGCCCGGGGATTGTCGAACCTTGCCTATAGGTAAGCCTTATCATAGGCTTCCCTATAGGTAAAAGTTGCAGAGGAGGGTTTACTTCCTCTTTAAGATCCTTTTTAAAGGGCTGCAGCGGTGAAAAGGGGTTAAAACAATCCCTGTTGGTCCCATCATGCTCTACATACAGTCAGGTCCATAAATATTGGGACATCAAAACAATTCTAATCTTTTCGGCTCTATACACCACCACAATGGATTTGAAATGAAACAAACAAGATGTGCTTTAACTGCAGACTTTCAGCTTTAATTTGAGGGCATTTACATCCAAATTAGGTGAACGGTGTAGGAATTACAACAGTTTGTATATGTGCCTCCCACTTTTTAAGGGACCAAAAGTAATGGGACAGATTATAAATCAAACTTTCACTTTTTAATACTTGGTTGCAAATCCTTTGCAGTCAATTACAGTCTGAAGTCTGGAACGCATAGACATCACCAGACGCTGGGTTTCATCCCTGGTGATGCTCTGCCAGGCCTCTACTGCAACTGTCTTCAGTTCCTGCTTGTTCTTGGGGCATTTTCCCTTCAGTTTTGTCTTCAGCAAGTGAAATGCATGCTCAATCTGATTCAGGTCAGGTGATTGACTTGGCCATTGCATAAAATTCCACTTCTTTCCCTTAAAAAAACTCTTTGGTTGCTTTCACAGTATGCTTTGGGTCATTGTCCATCTGCACTGTGAAGCGCCGTCCAATGAGTTCTGAAGCATTTGGCTGAATATGAGCAGATAATATTGCCCAAAACACTTCAGAATTCATCCTGCTGCTTTTGTCAGCAGTCACATCATCAATAAATACAAGAGAACCAGTTCCATTGGCAGCCATACATGCCCACGCCATGACACTACCACCACCATGCTTCACTGATGAGGTGGTATGCTTTGGATCATGAGCAGTTCCTTTCCTTCTCCATACTCTTCTCTTCCCATCACTCTGGTAAAAGTTGATCTTGGTCTCATCTGTCCATAGGATGTTGTTCCAGAACTGTGAAGGCTTTTTTAGATGTTGTTTGGCAAACTCTTATCTGGCCTTCCGGTATTTTGAGGCTCACCAATGGTTTACATCTTGTGGTGAACCCTCTGTGGCCAACTGTTGTAAAGGGTGTTTTCTTCACCAGGGAAAGAACTCTTCAGTCATCCACCACAAATGTTCCGTGGTCTTCCGGGTCTTTTAGTGTTGCTGAGCTCACCGGTGCGTTTTTTTTTTTTTAAGGATGTTCCAAACAGTTGATTTGGCCACACCTAATGTTTTTGCTATCTCTCTGATGGGTTTGTTTCGTTTTTTCAGCCTAATGATGGCTTGCTTCACTGATAGTGACAGCTCTTTGGATCTCATATTGAGAGTTGACAGCAACAGATTCCAAATGCAAATAGCACACTAGAAATGAACTCTGGACCTTTTATCTGCTCCTTGTAAATGGGATAACGAGGAAATAACACACACCCGGCCATGGAACAGCTGAGCAGCCAATTGTCCCATTACTTAGTGGGAGGCACATAAACAAACTGTTATAATTCCTACACCGTTCACCTGATTTGGATGTAAATACCCTCAAATTAAAGCTGAAAGTCTGCAGTTAAAGCACATCTTGTGTGTTTCATTTCAAATCCATTGTGGTGGTGTATAGAGCCAAAAAGATTAGAATTGTATAGATGTCTCAATAATGATCTCTGCTCCTCACTGTTGTCACATGTGGGCAAATCCCTTAAATGCTCCTCACTGTTGTGACATGTGGATAGGTTGCTTGAATGCTCCTAACTGTTGTGACATGTGGACGGGTCTCTTGAATGCTCCTCACTGTTGTGACATGTGGGCAGGACTCTTGAATGCTCCTCACTGTTGTGCCATGTGGGCAGGTCGCTTAAATGCTCCTCACTGTTGTGACATATGGGCAGGTCACTTAAATGGTCCTCACTGTTGTGACATGTAGGCGGATAGCTGCTCCTCACTGTTGTCACATGTGGGCGAATCCCTTAAATGCTCCTCACTGTTGTGACATGTGGATAGGTTGCTTGAATGCTCCTCACTGTTGTGACGTGGACGGGTCTCTTGAATGCTCCTCACTGTTGTGACGTGGACGGGTTGCTTGAATGCTCCTCACTGTTGTGACATGTGGGCGGATTGCTTGAATGCTCCTCACTGTTGTGACATGTGGGCAGATTGCTTGAATGCTCCTCACTGTTGTGACATGTGGGCAGGACTCTTGAATGCTCCTCACTGTTGTGACATGTGGATAGGTTGCTTGAATGCTCCTCACTGTTGTGACATGTGGACGGGTCTCTTGAATGCTCCTCACTGTTGTGACGTGGACGGGTTGCTTGAATGCTCCTCACTGTTGTGACATGTGGGCGGATTGCTTGAATGCTCCTCACTGTTGTGACATGTGGGCGGATTGCTTGAATGCTCCTCACTGTTGTGACATGTGGGCGGATTGCTTGAATGCTCCTCACTGTTGTGACATGTGGGCGGATTCCTTGAATGCTCCTCACTGTTTTTAGACATAAAACTTTCTTTTGGTGGTATTTAACCACCTCCTTCCCAAGCCTATACTGACACTTTGCTCCTACATGTAAGATCTACTTTTTTTTTTCTGCCAGAAAATTACTTAAAACCCCCCAAACATTATATATATATATATATATATATATATATATATATATATATATTGTGACAGGAAGTCAGGAAAATCTATGGGTGTTGTCACTGACGGGAGATATATTTCTGCTTGGTTTAGACAATTCACTAATTGCTATCAGGTGTCGGCTGCAGAGGTAGGCAGGAAGGTGTACGGAAGTTGAGAACACTTTCAGCTGTTCAGAATGAGGCAATTAAGATCTCTATAACTTGTCCAAAGGGAGTCTATTGATTGCTGTCTCCTGAGGCTGTGTAAGCTGGGGAGAGCAGTCAGATGAGAGACTTCTAAAGGTGAGGTGTTGAATTTTTTCTGTGTAAAGAAAACACAAATGGACATTTGAGTGTCTGCTGTAGAACCAGCAGGGTCTGCCCAAAGACTAGGTTGGGAAGACTCCTTAGATAGGTTCCGGTGTGTGAGAAGGTAGACGCCCACAGTGGCCAGGATTTATTTTGTGTTTTATTTTATTTTGATGTTTTTGCTGCATGCACTGTTTTGAAGAAATTGGAAGAATAAACCATAAACTGTTGTTTTCAACCACTCCTCGGCTATCTCCCTGTGTGACGAACCCCCCCCAAAAGGGGTTATCCACACCCGCTACCGAGCTAATCCCTCACATATGGTGGAGTGCCGCGGGCAGTTAAAGTAAACCCAAAAAAATGGAGGAAATACTGAAACAACTGATTATATCGAATGCAGCCCAACAGCAGGCAAATGCAGCTCAACAGCAGGCAAATGCGGATTTTCAGCGGAGCTTTGCAGCTCAACAACAAGCTCACCGAGAGGCCATTGAAGGCGTGGAACAGAGACACCAGCAGCAAATGGAGGCCATTGTGAAACAGCTTCAGAGACAGCAGACCGAGGTTGGGAGTCAGGCCAGTAACATACCGACTTTTCGGGTAAACCACTTATTGCCAAAGATGACTACAGATGAGGACCCTGAGATGTTTCTGACCACGTTTGAAAGAACAGCGGAGAAAGAGAGTTGGCCTAAAGAACAGTGGGCTGGACTAGTGGCCCCCCTATTAGCTGGAGAAGCCCAAAAGGCATATTTTGACTTGGAACTTGCAGATGCAAAAAACTATGATCGATTAAAAGTGGAAATATTGGCACGTTTTGGGGTAACCTTGGATGTCCGTGCTCAGCGGGTCCACAATTGGAGTTATCAGCTGAAGAAACCACCCCGGTCGCAGATGTATGACCTCATCCATTTGGCTAAGAAATGGCTGCAGCCAGAAATTCTGTCCGGACCAGAAATTTTGGAGCGAGTAGTCATGGACAAATTTCTTAGGTCTCTTCCTAACACCCTGCAGAAATGGGTAAGCCATGGTGGTCCGGAAACCGCAGACAAATTAGTAGACCTGGTCGAAAGGTACCTAACAACTGAGAATTTTACCTCTTTTTCCAGAGATGCACAGACTTTTCACCCCAAGACCAGACCCTCCCCACCTATAAGTAAGACTGCGTCAGGGGATGGGGGTGGAGAGAGGATCCAAAGAGCAACTCGAGGTGTTAGTAGGACTACTACTAATGTTTGGCGAGAGCGACCTGGAAGACCCATCCCACAGGAGAGGACTGGAAGGTTGATTTGTTACCGTTGCCGGGAAGAGGGACATGTAGCAGCAGTTTGCCCAGCGGTTTGCCCAGTGGATGATGAACCCATGCATTGTGACTTTCTGACAGAGAGACGACAGTCCTTTTTTGCAACCACATACACTGCAGTAAAGGGGAATGAGAAACCTTTATATAGAATGTGTTTAGATGGTAAAGATGTTGTGGTATTGTTGGATTCAGGTAGCCTGGTTACCTTAGTGAGAAGTGATCTAGTGGTGAAAAAAAACGTACATCCTAGGAAAATGGCGGTAGTTTGTGTACATGGGGACACTCGAGAATATCCGGTGACTACAGTTTCCTTTGAAACCTCCCTCGGTAACTTGTGTCACCAAGTGGGTTTAGTTCCCAAACTGCCACATGACGCCATTGTGGGAAGGGATTTCCCAAAATTCTGGGAACTCTGGGATTGCCCAGATTCCCCAGTAGGTGGTTCTTCTGAGCCTGAACCATCTACTCCAGAATCCTCTAACTGTGAGGATTATCCTGAGTTTCCGTGCTCAGTCTTAGCCGGGGAAACACCAGTCCCTAGGGAGGAGCCTGCTACCTCAGAAGAGGAACAGCGGCCGTTAGGGTTGGATGACCTTAAAGTGCACCGAGAAAATTTTATCACTGAGCAATTGAGGGACCCCACATTGCTAAGAGCCCGGGAGAATGTAGTGAAGATAGATGGGGAGCTAGTTAACCCTGACGAGAGGATTGCCCTCCCTTACTTCATTATTGAGAGGGACCTCTTATATCGAGTGTCACAGAGGATAGAGGACACTGTTGAGCAACTGGTAGTGCCTAAACCGTACCGCAAGATGGTTTTGGAACTGGCCCATGGGCACATTCTTGGGGGACATTTGGGAGCAGAAAAAACCCGGGAGAGAATCACCCAGAGGTTTTATTGGCCTGGGATCACTAAGGAAGTGGAATTGTACTGCTCTTCCTGTCCAGTGTGTCAGATTAATGCACCCATGCCCCATTTCCGTAGTCCTTTGGTACCCCTGCCCATTATCGAGGTTCCTTTTGAGAGGATCGCCATGGATTTGGTTGGGCCCTTACTGAAGTCCACAAGAGGGCACCAGCACATCTTGGTGATAATGGATTATGCCACCCGTTACCCAGAAGCGATTCCTCTCCGAAATACCTCTGCTAAAACCATAGCCAAGGAGTTATTTCAAGTTGTCACCCGGGTGGGTCTACCTAAGGAAATCCTAACTGACCAGGGCACCCCGTTTATGTCCAGGGTGACAAGAGAACTTTGTAAACTCCTGAAAGTGACCCAGTTACGTACCTCAGTATATCACCCTCAAACAGATGGGTTAGTGGAGAGGTTTAATAAAACGTTAAAACAAATGTTGAGGAAGGTGGTGGATAAAGACGGAAAGAATTGGGATTATCTGCTCCCTTATCTGATGTTTGCCATAAGAGAGGTTCCCCAATCATCCACAGGGTTCTCTCCGTTTGAGTTGCTGTATGGGAGGCACCCCCGGGGCCTACTTGACATTGCCAGGGAAACATGGGAGAGTGAGAGTTCCCCTCATCGAAGTGTGATTGAGCATGTTGCCCAAATGCAAGATAGAATTGCCCAAGTGATGCCGATTGTGAAGGCACATTTAGCCCAAGCCCAGTTGGCTCAACAAAGGATTTACAATCGTGGGGCCCAGGTCCGTTCTTTTGCACCTGGTGATAGGGTGTTGGTGTTGGTCCCCACGGTCGAAAGTAAATTCCTAGCCAAATGGCAGGGGCCCTATGAAGTATTGGAGAAAATAGGGATGGTGAATTATAAAATTAGCCAACCAGGAAGACGAAAACCTGAGCAGCTCTATCACGTGAACTTGTTAAAACCATGGAAGGATAGAGAGTCCTTGGTCGCTGAGACTACCCGAGTTTCTGCTCCAGTTCACCTGGCTGTCCCTGAGGTTGGGATAGCAGAGACTCTGTCCAAACTTCAGAAACAGGAGGTTAAAGAATTTGTGCTCCGTAATAGGGAGAAGTTTTCAGACCTGCCAGGTTGGGTCTCGGGAGTTAAACATGACATTATCACCACCCCAGGGGATAAGGTCAAGTTAAAGCCTTATAGAATTCCAGAAGCCCGGCGAGATGCCATTCGCCAGGAAGTAAAAAAAATGCTTGAGTTGGGGGTGATAGAAGAGTCAAATAGTGATTGGTCCAGTCCCATTGTCTTAGTGCCCAAACCAGATGGAAGTTGGCGGTTTTGTAATGATTTTCGCCGCCTGAATAAAATCACTAAGTTTGACACCTATCCTATGCCCCGCATAGATGAACTAATTGATCGCCTAGGCACTGCCCGGTACATGACCACGTTAGACCTTACCAAGGGTTATTGGCAAATTCCTCTCTCGGGGTCGGCCAGGGAAAAAACAGCATTTGTAACTCCAGACGGATCTTTCCAATATCGGAGGATGCCTTTTGGGTTACAGAATGCTCCTGCCACATTCCAACGCACCATGGATAAGACCCTTCGGCCTCATCTAGCCTATGCTGCTGCATACCTCGATGACGTGGTCATTCACAGTGAGGATTGGGACTCACACTTACCAAAAGTTCAGGCTGTGTTGGATTCCATCTGGAAAGCTGGGTTTACAGCCAATCCAAAAAAATGTACCATTGGGCTAGAAGAGGCGAAGTATCTGGGGTATACCATTGGTAGAGGTCTAATCAAGCCCCAAATAAACAAAGTTGAAGCTATTAAGGATTGGCCACGTCCCACCAGCAAGAAACAGGTTCGTGCATTTTTGGGGATTGCAGGTTATTATCGCCGTTTTATTCCCCATTTTGCCTCACAGGCTGCTTCCCTGACCAATCTGACCAAAGGGAAGGAGTCTGTCATGATCAAATGGACTCCCGAGGCAGAAACAGCTTTTCAGGCTTTAAAACAGGCCTTATGTAGCCAGCCAGTTTTAAAGTCGCCTGATTTTTCACGAGACTTTGTGGTCCAGACAGATGCATCAAATGTGGGTTTAGGAGCTGTACTGTCCCAGATTATCAATGGGGAAGAACACCCTGTTATGTACCTCAGCCGAAAGTTGAAGGCCCATGAAGAGAATTATGCCACCATTGAGAAAGAGTGTTTGGCGGTGAAATGGGCCTTGGATTCTCTCCGATACTACCTCCTGGGTAGACAGTTTGAACTGGTGACGGATCACGCCCCATTGAAGTGGATGGCACAGAACAAGGAGACCAATAGGAGAATAAATAGGTGGTTTCTGGCCCTTCAGGAATTTAGTTTTGTGGTAACGCATCGCCCCGGTGTTCAAATGGGGAATGCAGATGGTTTGTCCCGTGCACATGCGTGCCTGTCAACCTGTGTCCCAACCCTAGGGTTGAAACAAGAGGGGGGGGTATGTGACAGGAAGTCAGGAAAATCTATGGGTGTTGTCACTGACGGGAGATATATTTCTGCTTGGTTTAGACAATTCACTAATTGCTATCAGGTGTCGGCTGCAGAGGTAGGCAGGAAGGTGTACGGAAGTTGAGAACACTTTCAGCTGTTCAGAATGAGGCAATTAAGATCTCTATAACTTGTCCAAAGGGAGTCTATTGATTGCTGTCTCCTGAGGCTGTGTAAGCTGGGGAGAGCAGTCAGATGAGAGACTTCTAAAGGTGAGGTGTTGAATTTTTTCTGTGTAAAGAAAACACAAATGGACATTTGAGTGTCTGCTGTAGAACCAGCAGGGTCTGCCCAAAGACTAGGTTGGGAAGACTCCTTAGATAGGTTCCGGTGTGTGAGAAGGTAGACGCCCACAGTGGCCAGGATTTATTTTGTGTTTTATTTTATTTTGATGTTTTTGCTGCATGCACTGTTTTGAAGAAATTGGAAGAATAAACCATAAACTGTTGTTTTCAACCACTCCTCGGCTATCTCCCTGTGTGACGAACCCCCCCCAAAAGGGGTTATCCACACCCGCTACCGAGCTAATCCCTCACAATATATATATATATACATATAGTTATACTGTGTGTGTGTATATATATATATATATATATATATATATATATATATATATATATATATATATATATATATATATATATATATATATATATATATATATATATATATATATTTTTTTTTTTTTTTTTTCTTAGCAGAGACTCTATAGAATAAAATGGTGGGTGTTGCAATTTTTTATGTCACATGGTATTTGCGCAGCTGTTTTTGAAACACAGTTTTTTTTTGGAGACAAAACACTTTCATGAACTAAAAAAAACAAAACCGTAAAGTTAGCCCAATTTCTATGTATAATGGGAAAGTTGATGTTACGCCAAGTAAATTGATACTTAACATGTTACACTTTAAAATTGTGTCTGCCCGTGGAATGGCGGCAAAGTACAATGCTTAAAATTCTCCATAGGCGATGCTTTAAACGCCTTTACAGATTACCAGTTTAGAGTTGCATCGGAGGTCTGGTGCTAGTATTATTGCTCTGCTTGTTAGAGACAATACGCCACATGTGTGGTGTGATTACCGTTTACATATGCATGTGGGAGTAACGTATGCGTTCGCATTTTCGTGTATGCACTGCAGCCGTCTCCTCCCTCCTCTTCCTGCTTCACCAATAGGATGGCCTCTCCTTTCGACCAATCGGAAAACCGGTCTCAGGACCCACTTCCTGATTGGCTGGGTGTAGAATCAGTGTGACAATAGCGAATATTAATTAGTTATTGTCACACAACTGGGTGGGCTTAAGGCACAGTGCTCAGTGAAGCCTAAGTGCTTCCAAAAAAAAAAAAAAAACCCTTATTCGAATACATGCATCTGTCACCCTGCATGTCAATTAGGGGGCCAGATGCATGGATGGGGGGCGACGCCCATGCGCCCCTAATGGATGGGTCGCCACTGATCTGGACCCTATAGAATTTGCACAGGCAGTCCAACTCCTCCAGGATGGCACATCAATACGTGCCATTGCTAGAAGGTTTGCTGTGTCTCCCAGCCCAGTCTCAAGAGCATGGAGGAGATTCCAGGAGACAGGCAGTTACTCTAGGAGAACTGGACAGGGACATAGAAGGTCCTTAACCCATCAGCCGAACCGGTATCTGCTCCTTTGTGCAAGGAGGAACAGGATGAGCACTGCCAGAGCTCTACAAAATGACCTCTAGCAGGTCACTGATGTGAATGTCTCTGACCAAACAATCAGATACAGACTTCATAAGGGTGGCCTGAGGGCCCGATGTGCTCTAGTGGGCCCTGTGCTCAATGCCCGGCCCTGTGGAGCTCGATTGACATTTGCGATTGAACACCTGAATTAGCAGGTCCAACACTGGCGCCCTGTGCTTTTCACAGATGAGAGCAGGTTCACCCTGAGCACATGTGACAGACGTGAAAGAGTCTGGAGAAGCCGTGGAGAATGTAATGCTGCCTGTAACATCGTTCAGCATGAATGGTTTGGTGGTGGGTCAGTGATGATCTGGGGAGGGATATCCATGGAGGGACGCACAGACCTCTACAGGCTAGACAATGGAACCCTGACTGCCATTAGGTATCGGAATGAAATCCTTGGATCCCTTGTCAGACCTTACGCTGTGCAGTGGGTCCTGGGTTCCTCCTGGTGCACAGCAATGACCAGCCTCATGTGGTGAGAGTATGCAGCCAGTTCCTGGAGGATGAAGGAATTGATACCATTGAAAGGCTCGCCTGACCTAAATCCAATAGAACACTTCTGGGACATTATGTTTCGGTCCATCTGACGCCACTAGGTTGCACCTCAGTCTGTTCAGGAGCTCAGTGATGCCCTGGTCCAGATCTGGGAGGAAATACCCCAGGACACCATCCGTCATCTCATTAGGACCATGCTCCGACATTGTCAGGCATGCATACAAACGTGGGGGGCCAAACAAACTGCTAAGTACCATTTTGAGTTGCTGCAATGAAATTTCAGCAAAATGGACTAGCCTGCTGCATAATTTCTTCACTTTGATTTTTGGGGTGAATTCAGCCCTCTGTAGGTTGATCATTTTCATTTCCATCAAACGATGTGACATCCTTTCCTTCATAACACATTACCCAGTCCATATCAGTATAGATATCCAGCATGATATTTTTCCTTATTGAGATCTGATGTGTTTTCAAAGTGTTCCTCTAATTTTTTTTTGGGCAGTATCCGTTCCTTCCTAAAAAATATTATTTTTATCAAGTTTCTTATGGGTAAAGATCCACTTTAACCACAAGGTGTCAGTATGGTCCTTAATATGAGTTTTATGTGGATTTATGACAGGTAATACATCTGCATGGCCAATAGGTGGAAATCAAATCACATTTTTGACCAATGACTAATGCAGTGGCCACTCTAAACCCTAATGAAATTGCAATTGGTTTTCTAAAGCCCGGTGTATAAAAACAAGTGCTAATTTAAAAAAATAAAATAATTGTTTTTGTGGTTTTCTATCTTTTTTGTCTCTCGGTGCAACTGATCCCCTGCAGCTTTTTTCAGACTGTTCTTGTCTAACATGCATACCCCAGAGATGTCTGCATGACATTTTTTTTTAGGATGGGAATCCTGATGATGACAATGGACCATGTCCATAGTGTTTTAAATGGTTTCTTTCTCAGAAGACTGTGTGACAACCTAGCAAAAGAATTAGAATACGAGGATGCAGCATTGTCACCCTATAATAGGAAGTGCTTAATCAAATACCTTCTTGGCAGGATCTCCAAGTATTAATGCAATCTAAAGATTTAAAAAAAATTGAAAATGGCTTTGAAGTATTCAAATGTTAAAGCCCAATTCCAGCTTGGGTCAGCCCAAAAAAAAATAGCATTGCTGGTCCTTTTCCGGGTTGAATGATGCATACTAGGGTTGCACCGATACTAAGCAGTTGCACTAGTAATTGTACTCGTGCAAATGCTCAAATACCTAAAACCTATTCTTATGTGCTGTGATTTGTGCCCATACAAAGTGAATGGGCTCTAATCGCACTGCAAAAAATCTTATGTGATTTGAACAGGAATGCGGTGCGATTCTTGCCCGAATCCCATGTGGTTTCCTGCATTTCTCCTGTGTGAACTCGAGCTTGTCATAGTGACTTCAGCCTGGGTTCACACAGGAGTGGTGCAGGAAACTGCATGCCATTCGGACAGGAATTCCTGTTCAATTTGCATGCGATTCATTGCAGTGCAATTTGAGCCCATTCATTTTGTATGGGCTCACATCGCACCGCAAAGGTATTGGTACTTGGTATCCGCGAATACTTGTGTACAAGTATCGGTACTCTTTCTTGCCGATAAAAAAACGGTAATGGTTCAACCCTAATGCATACCTGTGAGCCCATGATGTCTGGTTTCTTAAAGTGTATGTATTGGCAAAACTTTATTTTAGTTTAGGATAGAGTAGGGAAGGGTGAACACCTCTGTCAATTTCGTTTTTGCTGTTTGAGTGTTATTGGGGAAATTTACCATCACTTCCTGTCTCAGACGTGTCCTCATTAGAAGAGTTCCCCTGAATTTTTGTTGTGGTAACAACTGTAATATTTTGGATTTCCCATCATGTTCTGTACCAGTGACAGTGGTCATCTGAACAATTAGAAAGGGTGACACTGCCTAATGGATACACCGACAGCAATAAAAACTTGGCGGGGTTTTAATCTTTCTCTATTTAAAACTAGATGCAGTTAGATTTAGTGAAGTTTGCTAATTAACAGTCTGTAGCAGGGTTTCTCAACCAGGGTTTCATGGAACCCTAGGGTCCCACCTAAGGTTGCTAGGGGTTCCTTGGGCAATTGGCAATTTTCTGCCTCTTCAGGTAAGTTTTTAATGACACCATTGTTCCTTTTAGCGATCTGTAAGGGGGTAATTCTTCCCAATGATGACAAGAGTAAGGAGCATTCTTCCCACTGACTGTCACACTAATGTGTCATGAGTTGTAGATTTTTAGCAGGGGTTCCCCCGAGACCAGACATTTATTTCAAGGGTTCCTTTGTGTTGAAAAGGTTGAGAGAGGCTGGTCTATAGTCTATTTTGTATCTATCATAAGTGGAACTAGAACAGGAAGGAGAGTTGCTAAAGAAAAAGTAATAGAAAGTGAGTCCTCCTAAAATTGTCTTAGTTTATATGTCGCAGGAACTATGGAGTGCTGTTGAAACCACCATTGCCACCTCCACTCTCCTGTGGGTGTCATAACAAAAAGGTTTCACTTAAGTTGAAGGATTAGGATCTATTGTGGTACCAAGAAGAATAACCTTCATGGTGGGAAGGGAGACTGGGGCAGAGGAGGGTGCACCCATAACCTTGGTGTCAAAGAGCGCTATGAGTTTTTTTTAAAGAAAGTGCACAGCAGATACTGTTTAATTTCACTCTGTCCCTCTCAAATTGGAACCTCATGTGGGCCTAAAGAGAACAGTTAGAGAGGAGGAGACTAGCTGTTCAGACTCATGCTTGTAATCGCAGGTGTACATAAAAATATGAGAAGCCAGAGTGAGTTTTTAACTGAAACCGAAAAGTCTATCTACCTGTCACTGAAATATTTAGTGGGGGTGAAACTAACAATATGCTAATAATGACTTTCTGAAAGTCAATGTTTGCATTTGCTTAGGCATACCCTAAACCAGGGGTCTCCAAACTTTCCAAGCAAAGGGCTAGTTTACTGTCCCTTAGGTTTTAGGGGGGCCGGGCTGTGGCCAATGGGAGTAGAAAATGCCCCGTCATCAGTGCCCAATCATTCATTGTAATGGAAGGAATAGTGCCCTGATGTCAATACCAATCACAAGAATAATGCCCCATTGATGGTGTCAGTAAGGGGAATGGTGCCCCATCATTGGTGTCAGTTGGTGGAGTAGTGCACCAAGGGCCACATCTGGCCCCCGGGCCACAGTTTGGAGACCACTGCCCTAAACATTCCACATAAAAATAATTTGTATAGTTCAGTCCTGGTCATTGTCATACTAGGGGGAGGGGTAGGTCTGTTCACATGGAAATAAAACCAAAGCTGGCCATACATGGATCAAAATTCCCTGCTTAACCGGCCAAATTCCAAACCATGTATGAACAGGGAGGTTGTACAGAAGTCAAGCTACTGATTCACTTCTGTACAACCGCCCTGTCTGATTTTCCTGGCTCGATGTGCGCCGCTGATCAAATGTGTGGATGGGGGAATCAAGTCCATTTCTTTCCCAATGGTTAAACAAAAATAACTGACTAATCTATGGGCTGCCTATGAGAAAGTTGCTAATTGCACACCACCGCCTGGGGACACTTGGCATCTCTGGGCTGAGATCTGTACAGCGGCAGATATAAGCTCACACTCAACACTAAAAGATATTGGGTTGGTGAAATTCTCGCGCTGTCACTTTATATGAATCCTAAATTCCTTTAAAGCTGCAGGTACTGTTATTGGTAACCTACACAATTCAGAAATGTATAACAGGGGGGAGTACCGCGCTTAAAAGGTGCTTAGTGCATGTTATTCATACATTTAATAATTTACTTTCAGTGCTTTCAAATGTTTAAAATAAAATATAAATATTCTCCAGTGTATAAAATTATATAAATATTCTTCAGTGCATAAAATTTAAAAAAAATTCTCATTAATAAATAAAATATTTCTTACAAGTGATGTAAATATGTGCTATAAACAATCCTTAAATATATCAAAATTTGTAAAAATGAAACATAAAAATCAAATGCCAGTGATAAATTATGTGCTTATAAGTTTCCAATAATTAAATAGTTCAAAAGTGAAAAAGTGCCAAAGTGTCCTTGTATATATAAATAAAATGGTGTATATTCAAACGCCTTTTCTTTCCCAAAATTCATGCAGGTGCTCTTCCATGCAGTGGCCACTAGGTGTCCTAAGCGCTCACCTCAATTGGCTTTATAACCAGCTTTGTATGGTATCATATGTAATCCTCCTTTTCTATGGTTGATGGGTCCGGTCACTAATTCTCACACTTATCCCTTTTAACGCGATATTCCAGGGGGTGTGTGTGGAGCCTTTGAATCTCCAAAATAAATGGGGCCACAATAGTGAGGTACCGTTTGGTGATTTTATTAAAAGAGATAAAAATAACAGACTCACATTTTCCTTCGTCTTTGCCAATGCATAACAATTGTAATGTCGCTACGTCACTTCCGGTTTGGCGTCCTACGCGTTACGCTGCGTGCCCACACAGCTTCTTCCAGGGATCCCTGGAAGAAGCTGTGTGGGCACGCAGCGTAACGCGTAGGACGCCAAACCGGAAGTGACGTAGCGACATTACAATTGTTATGCATTGGCAAAGACGAAGGAAAATGTGAGTCTGTTATTTTTATCTCTTTTAATAAAATCACCAAACGGTACCTCACTATTGTGGCCCCATTTATTTTGGAGATTCAAAGGCTCCACACACACCCCCTGGAATATCGCGTTAAAAGGGATAAGTGTGAGAATTAGTGACCGGACCCATCAACCATAGAAAAGGAGGATTACATATGATACCATACAAAGCTGGTTATAAAGCCAATTGAGGTGAGCGCTTAGGACACCTAGTGGCCACTGCATGGAAGAGCACCTGCATGAATTTTGGGAAAGAAAAGGCGTTTGAATATACACCATTTTATTTATATATACAAGGACACTTTGGCACTTTTTCACTTTTGAACTATTTAATTATTGGAAACTTATAAGCACATAATTTATCACTGGCATTTGATTTTTATGTTTCATTTTTACAAATTTTGATATATTTAAGGATTGTTTATAGCACATATTTACATCACTTGTAAGAAATATTTTATTTATTAATGAGAATTTTTTTAAATTTTATGCACTGAAGAATATTTATATAATTTTATACACTGGAGAATATTTATATTTTATTTTAAACATTTGAAAGCACTGAAAGTAAATTATTAAATGTATGAATAACATGCACTAAGCACCTTTTAAGCGCGGTACTCCCCCCTGTTATTCACACTCAACACTGCTACTTTTAGATTTCATATTTTGGTTTAGTCTCTGGTTTTACATTTTTTCCATGTTTTCTCTATGAACTGCATTATGATACTTCTTGTTTTTCTTTTTCCACCAGTGCAAGTTTGACGCAGGCACCCTACTTCTGACAACGTATAGACTTATATGGAGGGACCAGAAAAATCATGTAAGCAGCTTACGGCTGGATTTTAAATAATTTCCACCATGCTATTTATGTATTTATATTAAAAGCTTGATCAGTACTTAGAATAGCAAGACTGTAACATGTTCATTTAATTACCATGTACCTATACATAGGGTGTGTATTCAGATACTGGACAGATTAATCAGAAAATCAGTACGTCACTTTCTCATGGATATGTGCAGTTGCTGTACAGTGCATTGATGAATTTGGCTTATCCATACACTGCGCAAAAAATATGTCAGTTAGAACAATAAAGGTATAAACCCAAAAGCAAACATTTATTATAGTGCAGCTTACCAATTCTTAGATGTGATGGCTGCATTCGTTTCTTTTTTAAGACTTTTGTTCCTTTATTTTTACCTGGTGATCCAGCCAGTACATCTGTTTTTTTTCAACAGAACAAGCTCTCTTTCCTTTTTTTTTTTTTTTTTTTTTTTTTTTTTTTAATAATTAACAACTTTAATAGATTTTTCCACATAACAATAAAGGAAAATGGGGTATCAGACAAGGGACATCATATAAAATCCTTATTCAATCAGTAGTCTACTAGGGGATATGCATAGGTCATGGTAACCAAATCATCTTCAAAAAATAAAAACAACAATGGTTTAACGGTTTAAGGAAATGAAGCATATCAACCGGTCTAGCTGCTCAAGCTATTGGGGGCTGTCCCCAAACAGGCCGATTAAAATTCAGCAGGGCACAGGAGCAGCATTCAAGACACCATAAGATGTCCAAAAAATAGCTGCTTAGAAGAAAAGAGCAATCAACAAACTGAATAAAGAAAAGAAAGAAAGAGAAGAGGAAAGTGACAGAGACAAGTTATTTTTCAAAATTATCTGTCAAGAGTGTGACAAACCATTAAACACTGATAGGGGTGCTGACAATGGTCATTTATTCATGTGCCACCACATCTAATTATTGGTAAGCTGCAATATATAATATTTTTGGTTTTGGGTTTAATACCGCTTAGAAGCAGTAAAAAAACCCACTGCCAGTGTGTCCAGGAGCAGCAGAGTTTGGGCAGAAAAAAACGCTTGACGTTACCAAAAGCTGCTAAACATGCCTAAATGTGCCTATAGTGCTTGAGCATTTATTCATTTCAATAGCCAGAATAAATAGTTTATTCTGCCTATTTAAAATAATTAATGCCCAAGAGCTTGATGCCTGTAAAAGCTACTAAAAGCTTGTAAAAGCTATCAGTACATCATTACCTCAAAACAGAGATTTCTCTTACGTCCTCCGACAGTCGCCGCCTCTTCATATTCGTCACATATGGGGTATTAGACTTTTCTCCGAAGGAGTAGCTAGGCAACAGAATATGTTAACATTAAAGCTTTTAACATATCCCACCCTCAAGGGGTGGTCCCCTCAGTCAATACCCTCCTACTTCCTGCAACCATATCTCAGTTTCAATGTCTAGCTTGTCAGGAGTGGCTGGCTCTCTCTGTGCTGGGGCTTTGTGCCCCAGACTCTTTCTTCTTTTTTGATTTTTTGTTTGAGTTTTCTCTCTACCTTTACTTAGCTGTTCTTTTTGTCAGCATTAGTTAGTTCTTCGGATGAAGAGGATCATGCGGGCTGGGTCTCGGGCTGATCCCCCTGGTCGCAGGTCGTGGGTCAGTGGCTTCCCAGCCTGCCATCGAGCGTTCAGCCAGGTAACGCTCCTGGCACAGTGAACGACCCATCCCTGTTCGGTGCAGGGATGATTGGTGAGGTGGCTACCTCACTGGACGCTGTGCGGTTTCTTAACCCCCATTCTATGCGTCTTGTATGCGACTCTCCCTGCCTCATGTGCAGCGGCTTGTTCGCCTGTGCGGGTCCCCCACGCCACTGTGAGGTAAGTGTATTTATGTGGGGACCTGTCTGTCTGGGGGGGTGTCAGTCTGGGACTGTGTAACCTGCCTCTATTCACACTGTTTGTCTCCCTATCTCTCGGCTGCATGCTGTGGGCTGCAAGGGGGGGGGGGGGGGGAGCTGTGTGACACTGTGTGTGTCAGCCTTGTCAGTGTGAGAAGCTGTGTGCTGTGGGGCATGTTTTGTGACATGTTTGGGCATTATACAGCGATCGCTGCGGCGATCTAACATGTGTGCATTACTGTACTGTGGAGCGGCGGTTTCGGCGCCAAACGGCGCCATTTTGCCTACACTCGCTCCGGCCGCATGTTCTACATGCATGGCGGCCATTTTCTTGTAGCCTCCCATAGGCTTTCATAGAGCGCCCTGGCAGCATCACTTCCTATTCTCCAGGAACACCGATCGAGGCAGCAGCAGCGGCGAGGGTCTCCTCAGGTTATATCCTTCCTATCCATTGCCTGTGTCAGTTTTATTGTCCCTGTGGGGGTCTCATTGTGCTTGTGTGTGGTGCGGTGGGCTGCGCTCGCCGCGCTTGTTAAAGGGGCAGTTAACCCTTTATTATCCGGCATTTGTTATAGGGGCAATGGATTCTCAGGAGGGCAAATTTCCTACCGCCTTGGTGGAAAGCCAGGGGACCGCTGTTTCCCCCCCAGGGGGGGATTTAGCCACTATTGTGGCTGGCCTTGCTGCTCAGGTGCAGATGCTGGTGGCTGCTCAATCTACTAAAAGACCCAGAGTTGCTCTTTCCTCTGATTCTGAGGGTGAAGGTGATGGGGTTGTTATGGCAGGGGCCTCCTTATCGGGGTCCCGCTCCTCCCTGGATCTAGTGGGGTCCGAGGTGGAGGCTGAAGTTGAAGGGGTTAATTCTCCCCCTGGCTCGCCTGAAGAGCTTGCAATCATGGATGAATTGATTGCTTCCATAAAACAAACGCTGCGTTTGCAGGATGAAGTGTGTCCCCACGCTGCCTTGGCGGCTTATGGGACGCAGAGAAAACGCAGGACGCCGCAGGTTTTTCCCTGCAATGATGATTTTCAGCGCGCTGTTAAGGAACAATGGCGCAATCTACGCAAACCTTTTGCTGTACCAAGTAGGTTCAAGCTGCGTTATCCTTTCTCGCCTTCCACTGATGAAAGGTGGTGTGTGCCACCCCCAGTGGATCACGCAATTGCGGTTTTAAACAAATCCACTGCGATTCCTGCAGAGGATTCCCCTGTGTTCCGTGATGCCACGGATAGGAGATTGGAGTCTCTTGCCCGTCATACTTATTCTGTTACGGGTTCTATGCTTAAGGCTCTGTTTGCCTCTCTCATGGCGGCCCAGGCGGTCGCAAGTTGGACGCAGATGCTTAGGCGCGTCCTAGTGGCCGATTCGGCCACGCCGGCGACCCTGGATATGGTGGATCAAATCCACCAGGGTGTCATGTATCTGTGTGATGCGGACTTGGACCTAGTCCCGTTGGCTGCACGTGTGCACAGCGTGGCGGTGTTGTCTCGCCGCCTGGTTTGGTTGAAATGTTGGTCGGTGGACCAGTCTTCACGTAAGACCTTAGCCAATCTGCCTTATGATGGGTCTCGCCTTTTTGGGGAGTCCTTGGATGTGTTGATTAAGGGGATCACCGGAGGTAAGAGCACTCTCTTGCCCCATTTCCCCAAGGCTAAGGGGGCTTCTGGGAAGAAGCATGCTAATTTTCGGCCCCCTCAGGGGTCCTTTCGTGCCTTTCGGTCGCACTACAAGGGCAAACCGTTCAAAGGTCAAGGCTCTCAGAAGAAGCCCTGGTCTGGAAAACAGAAGTCCGGTCAATCCGGATCCGCAGCCCATAACAGTGCGGCCTGAAGGGGCGCCCTCACCCAGTTTTGGGGTGGGGGGACGCTTGCTCGGTTTTCTTCAGCCCTGGTTGACCCGCGTGCGGGACAGATGGGTTCAGGAGATCGTTCGATCTGGTTACAAGATCGAGTTTCTCTCTCGGCCGGAGAGCAGATTTTTTCCCTCAAATCTTCAACTGTCTCCAGAGCGTTTACGGGACCTGCACCTGGCGGTGCGGGACCTGAGGGCTCAGGGAGTGGTAGTTCCGGTGCCTCATCGGGACAGGTTTCGGGGGTTTTATTCCAATCTGTTCACCGTGCCCAGAAAGGAGGGCAAGGTTCGTCCAATTCTGGACTTGAAGGCTCTGAACCGCTCTGTGCGGGTTCGCAAGTTCCGCATGGAATCCCTGCGGTCGGTGGTGGCTGCCCTGGTTCCAGGGGAATTCATGGCCTCCATCGATTTGAAGGATGCGTATCTTCACATCCCCATTTTCGAGGGTCACCAGAGGTTCCTTCGATTTGCCATTGCGGAGGATCACTACCAGTTCGTGGCATTGCCTTTTGGTCTCGCCTCGGCTCCGCGGGTCTTCACCAAGGTGCTTGCACCGGTTCTGGCATTATTGAGGGCCCAGGGCATTTCTGTCCTGGGGTATCTGGACGACATTCTGGTTCGGTCTGCGACCAGCCAGGGTCTGGAGAAGGACCTGTCTGTCACGATGCAAACTCTGCAGGAGTTTGGTTGGACGATAAATTTTCCAAAGTCGACACTGAGTCCGTCGGTTCGTCTTCCCTACCTGGGAATGATTCTGGACTCGGTGCAGGCGAAGGTCTTCCTGCCGGAAGACAAACTCAGAACTCTTCAGGAGGAAGTCAGGTCCCTCAGGGACGTTCCGCACTCGTCTCTGCGGACGTGCATGAGATGTCTGGGATTGATGGTCTCGGCCTTCGAGGCGATTCCCTTCGCCCAGTTTCACACGCGGGGTCTCCAAGCGGAGATCCTGTCCATGTGGGACGGGCGACCTCAATCTCTGGATCTTCAAATCTCGTTGAGTCATCGCACCAGAAGAGACCTTCTGTGGTGGCTCCAGTCCCCGATGGTGTCCGGGGGCAAGTCGTTTCGTCCTATCTCGTGGACGGTGATCACCACGGATGCCAGCCTGTCGGGCTGGGGTGGTGTTCTGGGCGTTCTGTCCACCCAGGGAACTTGGTCGGAGGGGGAGTCTTCCCTTCCGATCAACATTCTGGAATTGCGTGCGATAAATCTCTGTCTTCATCGCTGGACGGACCGGCTGCAGGGCTGCCCGGTTCGGGTGCAGACGGACAATGCCACGGCGGTGGCCTACATCAACCACCAAGGGGGCACCAGGAGTGCCCGAGCGGCTCGAGAAGTGGCCGACATTCTGTCTTGGGCCGAGACTCATGTCCCGGCGATAACGGCGGTTCACATTCCGGGGGTGGAGAACTGGCAGGCGGACTATCTGAGTCGCCAGACCCTGGATCAGGGGGAATGGTCTCTCCACCCGGCTGTCTTCCAGATGTTGTGCGCGAAGTGGGGTCTTCCAGATGTGGACCTGTTCGCGTCTCGTCTCAACAACAAGGTGAGAAGGTTCGTGGCAAGGACGCGCGACCCTCGGGCAGACGCGTCGGACGCGTTAGTGGCCCCGTGGCATCAGTACAGGCTGATGTACGCGTTTCCACCGATTCAGTTGCTGTCCAGGTTCCTTCGCAGGTTACACTCGGAACGTAGCACGGTGATTCTTGTGGCACCGGACTGGCCTCGCCGGTCCTGGTACGCAGACCTCGTGAATCTGGCGGTCGACGCCCCGTGGCGTCTGCCTCTTCGAGACGATCTCCTGTCTCAAGGACCGATATACCATCCTGCTTTACAGTCGCTGGCTTTGACGGCCTGGCTGTTGAGACCGAGGTCCTGAAGGAGAAGGGTCTCTCCCCAGAGGTCGTTCATACTTTGATCAACGCGAGGAAGTCTTCCTCGGGGAAGGTTTATTACCGTACTTGGAAGGCCTATTTTGCCTGGTGTGAGTCCAGGGGGTTTTCACCCCGCACGTACTCGATTTCCCGAGTGCTGTCTTTCCTTCAAACGGGTGTCGATCAGCGTTTGGCGCTGGCTACGATAAAAGGGTCAGGTGTCTGCGCTGGCCGTTCTGTTTCAACGTCCCGTGGCTTCCAACTCCTTGGTTGGCACTTTTGTTCAGGGTGTGCGGCATCTGGTTCCTCCTAGGAGGGATCCTTTGCCCCCTTGGGACTTGAATCTCGTTCTGTCTGTGTTGCAACGTGCTCCTTTTGAACAGATCAGGGAGATCTCGTTGTCTATGTTGTCCAAAAAGGTCGCCTTTTTGGTGGCGATCACTTCGGCTCGCAGAGTGTCGGAGCTGGCAGCTTTGTCCTGCAAGCCTCCGTATCTGGTTTTTCATTTGGATAAGGCGGTCTTGCGACCTAATCCTTCTTTTCTTCCGAAACGAGTTTCGGAATTCCATCTTAATGAGGATATTGTCTTGCCTTCGCTGTGCGCGAGGCCTAAACATCCAAAGGAGGTGAGATTACATTCTCTGGATGTTGTTCGGGCGATAAGGGTTTACCTTAAATCGACTGAGTCTTTTCGAAAGACGGACTCCTTGTTTGTTCTTCCAGAGGGTCCTCGGAAGGGCATGGCGGCGTCGGCCTCTACCATCGCCAAATGGATCAGGCAGACCATTGAACAGGCATATGCCTTGCAGGGGAAGGTTCCCCCTGTGCCTGTGAAGGCGCACTCTTCTAGATCTCTGAGTACGTCTTGGGCCTGTCGTCATGGGGCTTCTGTAGCCCAGGTGTGTAAGGCGGCGACTTGGTCGACCGTGCACACTTTCACAAAATTCTACAAAGTAGATGTTCAGGCATCGGCGGATGCTTCCTTTGGCCGCAAGGTTCTTAGTGCGGCAATTCCCTAGGGTCCCTTGTTGGGGACCTCTGGCTGTTGGGATAAGTGTTTTATCCCCTGGTTATTTGTCTTTTCCTGGGTTGTTGCTCCTGTTGAGCACTTGTTTTTCCTGTTGCCCAGCTGGTTTCCTTCCTTTGGTAAGGTTCCTTTCTTTGATGCGGAGACTGCGTTGCCTTTTCGGCGCGGATGCGTTTCCCACCCCTCATGTTTGCACTGCTTTGGGACGTCCCCATATGTGACGAATATGAAGAGGCGGCGACTGTCGGAGGACGTAAGAGAAAACTGAATTTTTGTAAAATCTTACCTGTAAAATTCCTTTCTCTGAGTCCTCCGACAGTCGCCGCCCCCGCCCCTCTTTTGGGGTTTGGTTGTATACTCTACTGCTATTCCACTAAAACTGAGATATGGTTGCAGGAAGTAGGAGGGTATTGACTGAGGGGACCACCCCTTGAGGGTGGGATATGTTAAAAGCTTTAATGTTAACATATTCTGTTGCCTAGCTACTCCTTCGGAGCAAAGTCTAATACCCCATATGTGACGAATATGAAGAGGCGGCGACTGTCGGAGGACTCAGAGAAAGGAATTTTACAGGTAAGATTTTACAAAAATTCCGTTATTTCATTTGAAGTAAAAGGGAATATTTTGAAATGGGACACAGATTGCAAAAAAAAGCTGACCCGGGGTAAACCCTCCCATTATAACCAAAATTAAAAAAAAATGCCTTTAGTTCTACTTTAAAGCGGAACTAAAGGGAACTATACTTGCATTTCCGCCAACTGGCCCCGTCTGTCACCAGCATCGTCCTCTGTGTGAACAAATGGGCCCAGGAGTTGATTCAGTCCGGTTACAAGATCGAGTTTCGGTCCTTGCCTCCAGCAAAGTTCTTCCCTTCCAAACGGCGCTTGTCCCCAGATCGCCTATGAGGTCTTTTTAGGGAGGTATAGGATCTTCTCTCACAAGGGGTCATTGTACGGGTTCCAGAATCAGAACGCTTTCAGGGGTTTTATTCAAACCTATTTACTGTTCCCAGGAAGGAAAGCAAGGTCCGTCCAATCCTGGACCTCAAGGCCTTGAACTGCCTTGTGCGAGTTCAGAAATTTTGGATGGAATCCATTCGCACGGTAGTGGCATCCCTCATCAAGGGAATTTTCTGGCCTCTATCAACCTCAAGGATGCTTGCCTTCATATCCCAATATATGTCCGGCATCAGCACTTCCTTCGTTTTGCCGTGGGCGAGGAGCACTACCAATTCGTGGTGTTACCTTTTGGTCTCGCCTCGGCTCCTCGAGTGTTCACAAGGTTTTGGCCCCTGTGTTGGCACTGCTATGGCAGAAGGGGATCTGGGGTACCTGGACAACCTCCTTCTGCGAGCAGACTCTCCAAATGCCTTACAAAACAATCTGAACATTTTCATGCAAACTTTGCAAGAGTTTGGGAGGAAACTGAAGTCCCAAAAATCTGCTTTGGTCCTGTCCACCAAACTGGACTACCTGGGCCTGACCCTGGACTCGGCCTCAGCCTGAGTGTTTCTTCTGGAGGAGAAACTCCAGAAGTTGCAGGATGTGATTCGGCTTCTCTTGTCCAACCGGCGGTCATCTCTCAGGACCTGCATGCAAGTGACATGTCAATCATCAAGGGGGCACCAAAAGTGCCCTAGCGGCCCAAGAAGTAGCCGGCATTCTAAGGTGGGCAGAACATTTTGTTCCAGCCATCTCTGCTGTGCATATTCCAGGGGCGGAAAATTGGCAGACGGACTACCTCAGTCGGCAGACGTTGGATCAGGGAGAATGGTCTCTCCACCCAGAGGTGTTTCATCAACTGTGTTTCCGCTGGGGAACTCCCAATGTGGACCTGTTGGGCTCTTGTCTCAACAGGAAGGTGCAGAGGTTCATAGCAAGGTCTCGGGATCCTCTGGCCAATGTCACAGACGCTCTGGTGACCCCTTGCGGCCAGTATAGTCTGATGTACTCAATTTCTCTGATAACTCTTCTGCTGAGACTCCTGTGAAGAATTGAGGCAGAGGGGATTCCAGTCATCCTAGTGGCCTCACAGGTCTTGTTACGCAGACCTGGTACGGCTGGTCGCCGATGTCCTTTGGAGACTCCCTCTCAGAGAAGATCTTTTAGCTCAAAGGCCGATCTTCCATCCTGCTTTACAGTCGCTGGCTTTAACGGCTTGGCTGTTGAAAGACAGCTGCTAAGGATAGAGAGGTGTCTGAATCGGTGATTCCTATGCTGTTAAAAGCTACAAAATCTACTTCCAGGAAGATTAATCATCGAGTCTGGAAGGTGTATCTTGCGTGGTGTGAGTCTCCGGGGTTCCTTTTTCATTGTCTCGTGTCTTTGGAGTTTCTCCAAAGAGGTGTAGATCAGCTTTTTCGCCTTGGGTACCATCAAAGGCCAGATTTCATCCCTGGCAATTTTCTTTCAGTGCCCATTGGCCACGAATTCTTTGGTTCACACCTTTGTTCAGTGGGTCCGCCACCTGGCTTACCTGGTGAGGTCTCCATTACCTCAGTGGGACCTCAATTTGGTGCTGTTGGTTCTTCAGAAACCACCTTTTGAAAATATTTGTGCGCTTCCTCTGCTTACTTAGCCACCAAGTTGGCTGAGCTGTCTTGTCGGTCACCTATTCCTATTGGTCCTTACAGATGGGCCTCGTAAGGGGCTGGCCGCATCTGTTGCGACCATTTCCAGATGGATCAGACAGACGGTGGTGCAGGCCTATTCCATTAAGGGTCAGGATCCTCCTTTCCCTGTTAAGGCGCACTCCACTCGGGCGCTTAGTGCCTCTTGGGCCTTCCGTCATCAGGCGTCAGTGGTGCAGGTTTGCAAGGTGGCCAACTGGTCATCCTTGCACACTTTCACTAAATTTTATAAGGTGGATGTGTTGGCATTTGCGGATGCTGCTTTTGCCCGCAAGGTTTTTAGGCCGATGTTGGAGAGGATTAGTCCTCTTTGAGGGTGTATTTTTTGTCAGGTGAGCTCCAGTTGTTCCTGGTTGAGGTTGAGCTCCTGTTTTACCTGGTTAGCTACGTTTAGCCTTTGGGAAGATGTGTTTATTGCTGTGTTCTTTACACCCCTTATGTTGACACTGCTTTGGGGCGTGGGATGTGGAGCTGTGTCCGTCAATGAACGAAAGAGAAAACTAGATTTTTGTCTTACCTTAAAATCCTTTTCTCTGATGTTCATTGACGGACACAGCACCCGCCCCTCTATTGAGTTGGGTTATATGTTCTTCTGACACTGCTTGTTACAAAAACTGAAGATCTGTAACAGGAAGTGGGAGTATACCCCCTAGGACTGCCCTATAGGCGTAGTCAACCTTTTTTTCTGCCTAGTGTCCTACTCCTTTAGGGGGCAGCATAAACCCAAGGGCCAGGAAGATGTGGAGCTGTGTCTGTCAATGAACATCAGAGAAAAGGATTTTACTGTAAGACAAAATCCAGTTATTTCAATTATAATATCAAACAATTCAATGCGCACTTTTGTTTCTCACTTTGTGAGTGACTGAAAATATCAGGCAAAAATAGGATCTATCGTATTATAACTGTAAATGATCTATCAAAAACAGTCACTTAATCAATCTGAGTTACAATCAGTTCTTTGGACACATGCAGATATTTGTTCAATGGATCAGAAGCGATCAATAAAATTCTGCCACAGCCAATCGTGTCAGCTGAATCAAAATCGATGGAGAGCTAACCAAATTGATTAAATGGAGGGTCTTTGGGTTGTGATTTTTATCCATTTCAGTCATTTTAGTTGCACTGAATTGAATGATCATATCCTATGTGTGTGGCTATCTTAACAGTGTATTCTGTGCATGCTGTGGACCAGGGGTGTCAAACTAAATGTCATTGCGGGCCAAATCAGCATTATGGTTGCCCTCAAAAGGCCGAACTAGATGTCCCAACCCTCCTTACATCAGATGTCAAGAGTCCTCCCACCATCAGAAGTTGAGTCCCCACTATCCCTTACATTACAGTGCACCCCCCTATCTTGTGCTGCTGATGATAAGAAGCTGAGGGCAGAGCTGTGAAGCAGAAAGTGCAGGGTCTGGAGTAGGGCTGGACCCAGCTGCCAGAGATTGCTGAATGCTGAGACCAGGGGAAGCGGAGATGAGGGGATGCTCCGGCTGAACAGAGAGGCGCAGGATCTGTAACAGGAGTTCTGTCATCCTCTCTGCTGCCTACTGCTAAAACAGAGTGGGGGTGGAAATGAGGGGAGTGCTGCAGTTGCAAGAGAGGGGCAAGGGCAACATGAAATGGCCTGGTGGGCTGGATTAAGCCCATGGGCCTTGTGTTTGACACATGTGCTGTAGACTATGAAAGTTGCAGGGAGGAGGGGGCTGTAGTAAACTTTGATGATTTGATATTGGGGTGTTTCCATGGCTCAAAAGCCTGCACCCCACATTCAGATTTTAAAACCACAACTAACAAATTCGAGCTAACAGATTATAGAAGTCCTTTTGGACAGTTAAGTGCCACGTGCAAAATGTGACATTGGTACTTACTAAATTAGTGTATTTTTTCCCTCTTTTAGGATTTCTGCATTGCAATTCCTCTTTCCCAAATTGTGTTCACAGAAGAGCAGGCAGGAGGCATTGGCAAAAGGTAGGTGTTCCATGTTCATTGCATTTTATCTTTTGGCAGTAATGTGGTTAATTTACTAAAGGAGTAGAGCATGTTCACTATCAAAGTGAATTTTCTCTCTGCCAAGCTTAGAGAGTGAAATGAAGTTGTGCCAACTTTAATCATCCAATCACGTGTAAGCAAATATCCTTTTTTTTTTTTTATTTATTTTCCTTGCTCATAATTGGGTATACTTTTGTAAAGAAGTCCATCACTATGCACTTATGGAATAATGTGATCACTTTTTGGTTATGCACTATTTTTATATTTGAGCGCGGTCTACTAACCCCTTTGCATACTTTTGTAAAGTGAATTTTACTCTTTCGCCTAATTTACTATGTGAAAAATCAGTTTTTAAAGGGATAATTCACTTTAAAGGTCAACATATTTGACTAATTTAGTAAAATCAAGGTATATGTGTGACTAGGCGGGGTCACATTTGGCACTGTGCTTGTCAGGTTTTGGGTTGGGTAACATTGCTGAGATTTACCATTACCAATCCACATTTGGTTGTTAGTATATCAGGTAGTACAGCTTGCTAGTATAGGGGCAGGGATCAGAGATAGCATTGAAGATTACACAATGATGCATTTGTTTGGCCATGGTGACTCCCTGCAACCTTTGAAGAATGGGATATCACATGTCCTTATCTGAGCTTAGTTGTTAGACATTAAAGTGATAATAAACTCTTAATATTTATTTTTTTACCTACAGGTTAGCTTATAATAAAGCTAACCTGTAGGTAAAATGAATATCTCCTAAACGTGCACTGTTTAGGAGATGATATTGCGAGCAGCAGCCAGTGACGACACTGGCACATGCGCACCTGTGCCGTACTTTCAGAGCTGTGTGCTGCGGCCGAGACTCCCATGCACATGTGCGAGATTGACTTCATTGGGGCTAAGCCAATCAGACGCCCAGAGTCCTCGAACCCGGAAGAAAGACTGGGGGAAGATGGAAGCCTCTGCAGTGGTGACAGCACGCCGCTGGAGGGTGTCATTTTAAGGTACTTTTTTCATAATATGCTATGCGGTGCATACTAGCACATTGCAATATTGCTTTGCAGGTAGAAGGTTTTTTTTTTTTTTTTTTTTTTTTTTTTTTTCAGTTTACTACCGCTTTAATGGCCTGTACACACAATCTGAAAATCGGATGAAAAATACAGCTTTCGATGCGATCGTACGATAATCCGTAACATTAGTACAGAGCTTTCGAGAGCCGATCATGTCAGTTTGATCGCCATGATCAAACATTTTTGGATCGGTATCGGCAGATACACAATGCCAGATATCGGTATCGGGACAAGAAAAGTCGGATCGATGCACCCCTAATATGTAGCCACTGTGGCTTATTGAATGTATGGAGAAAATGGATGACAAATTTTCTTTAACAGTTTTCTGGAAGCCTCCTGTCTCATCTCTCCCATGTGTCTCATGTCAGTGCATATGTTTAGGACAGTTTGGCCAAAGTGCTGTGCTGGCAGAGCCATTGTGCAAGAAGCACTTGATCCTCATGGCCTTCAAGTTACATTGTCATTAAGGATGTCACTGGTGGCAAGAGCACCCATCTTTTCCAGCGGAAGAAACCTAAAGAGAAGACTGCTAAGTAATCTCCCTATCTTACTAACAAGAATCGCTTTTGCTTCTTCAGTCCTTCGACTCCAACATCTGGAGACCCCAAGGTTGGCTTCCAGCTCTCTCTTAAAGCCTAGCATCTCCAGTCTGCCAAATCCTCAGCCATCCTTCCTCCACATGAACGAGCATGGAGGTGGTAAATGCAAAAATCTTTTAAATATGCATGGCCACTTGTTTGAGACTTAGATAGAGGAACCATTCTTGTTTCAACTGATCAAGTTATTCCTTTTTTTATTCTCCATATTGCACTGGAAATACTGTGGTGGCCACAACAAGCGACCTTTCAGCCATTTTTACTCATTAGGTTCAGTTTGGCTAAACTTCCAATTTTGTGTATAGTGCGTTATTCACATAATATTAGCTGATCCTTTTTATTTTTTTCACGATCACAAATAAGCCTTTGTTTTTCCTGTATAAAAGTTATATTCCTCTTCCCCAAGTTGTAGGGGCTGATGACAGTGGCAATATTTTGCTACGCATTTGATGATATATATTTTTCCATGTGCTGATTTTAGACTATCAGAGGCTTCAATTATCTGCTATCTCTGTCTGGCACACGTTGGCCTGTTTCCGTGTGAATATTTCAGCCTTTCATCCCCAGGGAGCCCACCATATAATGTAAATATAGGGACACTAGCTGAGAATGGGGATCTTATTTTAGCAAGTAGAATATCCTGTAGCAGGATATGCTAACTGCAATTGTAGTTTATCAAACTATAAAAAGCAAAATATTTTAGCATAATTAAATCTGTATTAAACCAAAAAATAAAAAAATATGTATTCTATTGCAGCTTACATGTTCTTGGATTTGGTGGCTGCATTTGTTTTTTCTTTATTTTTATTTTTTAACAGACCAAACTGTCCAGCAAACGTGGCAGTTAAAAGGTTGAGACAAACCATTACCTATGACAAAGATGCCTTACAATGACCAGCTTTTATTTATTTATGTAAAACCTTTGTCCCAAAAGGGGCAGAAAATGTTGTTGTAACTGCTTAAAAAGTGTTAGCTGGAGTTCGGCTTTAACCACTTTAAGACCTGGCATTCTCTGACACTTTTTGTTTACATTCAAAAATCGTAATTTTTTGCTAGAAAATTACTTAGAACTAGCGGTGCACCGAGATAAAATAAATATATACTTTTGTGAGATATCTATACACCCCTCACATTTTTGTAAATATTTTATTATATCTTTTCATGTGACAACACTGAAGAAATTACACTTTGTTACAATGTAAAGTAGTGAGTGTACATCTTGTATAACAGTGTAAATTCGCTGTCCCCTCAAAATAACTCAACACACAGCCATTAATGTCTAAATCACTGGCAACAAAAGTGAGTACACCCCTAAATGAAATGTCCAAATTGGGCCCAAAGTGTCAATATTTTGTGTGGCCACCATTATTTTCCAGCACTGCCTTAACCCTCTTGGGCATGGAATTCACCAGAGCTTCACAGGTTGCCACTGGAGTCCTCTTCCACTCTTCCACTCTGCCACTCCTCCATGACGACATCATGGAGCTGGTGGATGTTAGAGACCTTGCGCTCCTCCACCTTGCATTTGAGGATGCTCAATAGGGTTTAGGTCTGGAGACATGCTTGGCCAGTCCATTACCTTTACCCTCAGCTTCTTTAGCAAGGCCGTGGTCATCATGGAGGTGTGTTTGGGGTCTTTATCATTTTGGAATACTGCCCTACGGCCCAGTCTCTGAAGGGAGAAGATTATGCTCTGCTTCAGTATGTCACAGTACATGTTGGCATTCATGGTTCCCTCAATGAACTGTAGCTCCCCAGTGCTGGAAGCACTCATGCAGCTTTCTTGTGCATCATCTTTAGAAGAGGCTTCCTTTGATCACAGCCATGCAGACCAATATGGCACTGACAGGCTAACCACCCACCCCTTCAACCTCTGCAGCAATGCTGTCCACACTCGTGCGTCTATTTCTCAAAGACAACCTGTGTATATGATGTTGAGCACGTGCACTCAACTTCTTTGGTCGACCATAGCGAGGCCTGTTCTGAGTGGAACCTGTCTTGTTAAACCGCTGTATGGTCTTGGCCACCGTGCTGCAGCTCAGTTTCAGGGTCTTGGCAATCTTCTTATAGCCTAGGCCATCTTTATGTAGAGCAACAATTCTTTTTTTTTTTCAGATCCTCAGAGAGTTCTTTGCCATGAGGTGCCATGTTGATTTTCCAGTGACCAGTATGAGAGAGTGAGAGCGATCAGTTATAACACCAAATTTAACGCACCTGCTCCCATTCACACCTGAGACATTGTAACACTAACAAGTCACATGTCACCCGGGAGGGATAATGGCTAATTGGGCCCAATTTGGACATTTTCACTTAGAGGTGTACTCACTTTTGTTGCCAGCAGTTTAGACATTAATGGCTGTGTGTTGAGTTATTTTGAGGGGACAGCAAATTTACACTGTTATACTGTAAAGCTGTACACTCACTACTTTACATTGTAGCAAAGTGTCATTTCTTCAGTGTTGTCACATGAAAAGATATAATAAAATATTTACAAAAATGTGAGGGGTGTACTCACTTTTGTGAGATACTGTGTGTGTGTGTGTATGTATGTATGTATGTATGTATATGTATGTGTGTGTGTGTATATATATATATATATATATATATATATATATATATATATATATATATATATTGTAAGGGATTAGCTCGGTGGCGGGTGTGGATGACCCCGTGGGGGGTGCGTTTTCCCAGAGAGGTAGCCGACAAGTGCTTGCAAACAAACAGTGTGGTTTATTAAATGGTGTTTTCTTCACCAGGCTGTATGCAGCAAAACATCCAAAATAAAATAAAACAGAAAATAAATCCTTGCCTCTGTGGGCGGCTACCTTCTCACAACTGGAACCTGCCTAAGTGTCTGTCTCCAACCTACCGTCGGGCAGACTTCCTTGTCCTACAGCGGACACTCAATAGTCCTTTTATAATAGCTTCACAGGGCAACACAGTCCTTTTGTTTCTTTCACATCAACAGTTCGTCTTCTCACCTTTGAGACGTATTCACCCTTGGTTACCGTCCCGGGCACACATCACTCCGGGGGGTCTTCTCCCAGGCCCACACATCCTGTCGGGAGGCACACGCTGACTGTCCTCCTGCTCCCAGCCCACATGGCTTCAGGATGCAGCTTCTGGAGGCAGCAAACAATAGGACTTTCTCTGAACAAATTATAGAGCCTTAACTCCCTCATTCTGAACAGGTGAAGGCCTTTCAACTTCCTGCTGGCTAGCTCTGTAGCCAACACCCTAAATTAATTAATGGACTTCTCAATCAGGTGGAAATGTATCTCCTTCCTGTGACTACATTCCCAGATTTAGCTGACTTCCTGTCACATACCCCCCCCTCTTGTTTCAACCCTAGGGTTGGGACACATATTTCCAGGCACGCATGTGTCAGGCACTGCTGACTCACTGATAAGCCTCCTATTATCCTCAAGCTTCCGGATGAAACTGTTTTGTCATCTTCATTGACGGATTTCTCATAAATGCCACACAGTTTGTCTCTCATCTCATATACACATTCTTCAACTGCATTTTTGGCATCATTTTGCTCCTTCTCGTTTCTGTCATCTTCATTGACAGCTTTCTCATAAATGTCAGACAGCTTGTCCCTCATAACCGTCTGTCCAATCCACCATGGAGGACCGTGATCCATAGGCAACTCAATTGGGCTAGTCTTAATGTCTTCAACATTCTTAAGACGCCTCTCTCTGCAATCCATAAATGTTTTCCACAAAACTTTGAGAACCTTTGCTTCACTAAGCTTTGTTCCAAGTAGGGACTCTTGACATCCCTCTGTGACTTGAGTTGCCTCTCCATACATCTGTACACAATCATTGACTTTTTGTTGTAAAAGGGAATGATCTTCCTTCTTGAGCTTTGCTTGCTCTAAGATGCTGTGCAGAGGATTTTCCAATTGAGACAACAGGCTGTCACACATTTCTTCAAAGTGACCCCTGTTCCTTTTCCCAGAGATATCAATATCATTCACCAAACATTTCATATTCATAGGCAGATCTGAAGCATTTGCACTCATCAACTTCTTAAACTTTTCGCCCTCCTGAGCGAGTCGCAGTAAAGGCCTACTATTTGATTTGATATTCAGTTTATATTTCTTGCCAAACTCTTCACAGAAGAAGCCAACCAGAACATCATCAACTTTCCTTCCACCAACATAGGGGTCAAAGGCAACAACACAGTTGAACCCAGCGATCTGGGTGGTATCCATTATAGACCTCCTCTCTGCATCAATGAAGAAGCATGGAACTGCAACACATTCTTTTACAGGTTTCTTCAATGCACTTTCTGCTGAACTATTTGACCGCTCAAGGTCACCTAGTTCTTTTTCTCTATCTGAATTCCACATGGAATGCATCTCAAGATCACGATCAAACTTCTGCCACCCGTCTTTCACCAGTTCCATTTTGGAAACACTCCCTGAAAGGCACTTATTCATTTGCTTCACGTTTTCACCAACAGCCTTAGTTTTCTCCACTAGGTGGCGTTTGCTTTTTTCTCCCAGATTTATATCACTTGCTTTAGTTTTCTCCGCTTTAGTTTTCTCCACTAGGTTTTCAGCCTGAACTGAGAAATCATCACATTTCTTACACAACTCTTTTGTTTGCTGAAGCTCTAATGATACATTTTCCAATGCTTGAAGTTTTTGAAGGAACGGTTTATTCCAAAGGGGTGATTCAAGCCACGTGTCATCACATTTCTGAGGCTCACTCAGGACAGACCCCAAAACACTGATCCTTTTAAAAACTGCATCAGGCACACTATCCCCTCTTTGGGACAGATCCTCTGTTGCCTGGAATTCCTCTTCCAGTTCCTGCAACGGAATCTTCATCTCTTCTACTTGCTGTTCTAAGGCTCGCTTAGACTTTTCTAGCTCCTGAACTCTTTTCACAACATCATCCTTGGAGCTGACCAATTCTTCCATTTCTGTACGCAGCTGTTTAACACTTTCTAGTTCAGCCTTACACTCTAGAGCTTCCTCCAAAGAGCGAGCCAAGAACAGGGCTTTGCTCTCGTTATCACGCACCTCCGTTTCTGCACGTGCGCGTTCTTCTGCATATTTTGCAGACACAGTCTTCTCTTCACCAAGCATCTGATCAAACTTCTTTTTCACATCTTCAACACACTGTAATGAACCAACGCTTTCTTCCATGCGTTTTTTCATATCCGCTATCTGAGCTTGCAATGTTGCGACTTGCTCTGATAGGTTTTTCTTTGCTTCCGCCTCCTCTTTTAATTGTTCCAGGAAGCCATTTTTCTCATCTTCCATTTGTTTGAGCTTTGTGCTAAAACTCAGCCTTTGACACCTCTCTTCCTGTAAGAGTTCCTGCGTATCTTGCAGCTGCGATTCCAAGATAGAAAAATCTTCCGCAATTTCTCTAGATTTGCTGTCTGCTTGAGAAAGCTGATTTGTAACATTGTCCAGCTCAACCTGCAGTCGGTTTGCCTTCTCTGACAGCTTAGCACACAATCGGTCACCTTCTGACACCTTGACTTGCGATTCCAGAAGCTGTGCCTCTACTTTTTCCCTCTTATGTTCACAATCTCCTTTTCCCTGCATAAGAGCCTTCACCTCATTGGCTAGCATCTGGGAATAAGAATGTAATTCTGCCACACAGGCTTCTTTCTCCTTTAACTGCTGCTGGACACGTTGGGCTTCCCCTTTCCAACTTTCACAGTCCGCACGCCATTCATTTACCACATTGCTCAAAGTAGTGAGCTCATACACAGTACTCAGTAATTTAGCCTCTCTTTCACTTTTCTCGTTGTCGCTGAGAGACAATGTCGTTTTCAGAGCGACATTCTGTTCCTGCGACTCCTGCAGGTCTATTTTTGTAGCTCCCAAAGACTGAAGACTTTTTTCCAGCTGATTACGCAACTCCAACATATCAGCCATACTTTGCTTCTGCAAAGTCTGAATTTCACTTTCCTTTTCCATGAGGATGGTATCTTTCTCCATTATAGTCTCTCTGCGTTTTTGCAACTCGACCAAAAGAAGAGCAGTGGATTCTTCCCACTGTAACACATGAGACTTGAGTAGTTCATTCATTTCCTGCAAGTTTCTATGCTCCATTTTAAGCAATTCCAAGGCTTGTTCCTTTTCTTCCATTTTCCGTTGCAAGGCATCCAACTCAGCCCTGCACACATACTCGGTTTCCTCCAAACCGATGGCCTCCATTGGCTGTTGGCGTCTCTGTTTCCAGCCTGCCATGCTCTCTTGATGAGCCTTTTGTTGAGCTGCAAAGCTCTGCTGAAAATCCGCATTTGCCTGCTGTTGAGCTGCATTTGATATAATCAGATGTTTCAACATCTCCTCCATTTTGAGTTTACTTTTCATCTGAGCACACGTTTCATCAGTGTTGCTAGGGACAACAACCTTCCTCTTTAGTAGACTCTCTTTAGGCATGGATGGGGCTGGTTCAGACGGTAACATCCCCTCCATCCATAGAATCCGGTCTCTCATTTCATCTATCTTTGCATTCTTCAGGCGTTTTGAACGCCCCATCTTCAATAACTCCACAAACAAATTTTTCACAGTCCAGCAAAAAATTTTCAGACCACTGTCTCTTTAACACATGTAGTTTTTCTCTCTCTTGCAGGATCTCTTTTCCTGCGCACACAGTTTGTGCAGTCACTTGCACCAGACACAACAAAGTTCATCAAATAATTTTGAGACCGCTGTCTCTTTAAAACACTTTTTTTTTTTTTTTTCTGTCAGGATCTTCTCTCCTGCACACATAGATTGTGCAATCTCATGCACCAGACAAAGTTCATCAAACATATGCACTCCATTGCAGGGATCTCTGCTTATGCCCACTGCATACCTCCACCATATGTAAGGGATTAGCTCGGTGGCGGGTGTGGATGACCCCTTGGGGGGTGCGTTTTCCCAGAGAGGTAGCCGACAAGTGCTTGCAAACAAACAGTGTGGTTTATTAAATGGTGTTTTCTTCACCAGGCTGTATGCAGCAAAACATCCAAAATAAAATAAAACAGAAAATAAATCCTTGCCTCTGTGGGCGGCTACCTTCTCACAACTGGAACCTGCCTAAGTGTCTGTCTCCAACCTACCGTCGGGCAGACTTCCTTGTCCTACAGCGGACACTCAATAGTCCTTTTATAATAGCTTCACAGGGCAACACAGTCCTTTTGTTTCTTTCACATCAACAGTTCGTCTTCTCACCTTTGAGACGTATTCACCCTTGGTTACCGTCCCGGGCACACATCACTCCGGGGGGTCTTCTCCCAGGCCCACACATCCTGTCGGGAGGCACACGCTGACTGTCCTCCTGCTCCCAGCCCACATGGCTTCAGGATGCAGCTTCTGGAGGCAGCAAACAATAGGACTTTCTCTGAACAAATTATAGAGCCTTAACTCCCTCATTCTGAACAGGTGAAGGCCTTTCAACTTCCTGCTGGCTAGCTCTGTAGCCAACACCCTAAATTAATTAATGGACTTCTCAATCAGGTGGAAATGTATCTCCTTCCTGTGACTACATTCCCAGATTTAGCTGACTTCCTGTCACAATATATATATAATTGTATATTTTTCCACTTTTTATTATTAGCATGAGTTTTAAATAAATATGAATTTTCGGCCTTTATCGGCAAAGCGCCAATAACCCTATCCGCTTGCTGACCAAGCCTTTTCTGGCACTTGTTAACAAGTTTTGAATCAGTACTTTTTTGATAGAAAATTGCTTACAACTTAGAATTTTTTTTTTTTTTGTTTAGTAGAGGCCCTAGAGAATAAAATGTCACACAGTATTTGCTCAGAAGTTTTTAAAACGCAATTTTTTCTTTGGAAAAAAAATACACTTTTAAAAAAAAAAATAATGCTTAAAATCCAATACATAACCCAGTTTTTTGTAAAATATAAAAGATATTACAAGTAAATAGATATCTAACATGTCACATTTTAAAATTGTGCACACTTGTGAAATGGCAACAAATTTCGATACTTAAAGATCTCCATAGGAGACGTTTTAAATTTTTTTACAAGTTACCTGTTTAGAGTTACAGAGAAGGTCTAGCGCTGGAATTATTGCTCTCGCTCTAACGTTAGTAGCGATACCCCACATGTGTGGTGTGATCACTGTTTTTGCATATGCGTGCGTGACTTTTGTATGCGTTCGCTTTTGTGCACGAGCATGGAGGGATGAGGGTGCTTTAAATATTTTTTTTTTCTTATTTGTAAAATGTAAACATTCCTTGTAACAGAAATAAGCGACTAAAGCTCCTCTTTATGGAGAAACATTGGAGAGAGGGGGGACCCCTCCCGCTGCTTCAGAAAGTGATCTGGTGGCTAATTAGCTAAGCTTATGCAGGTTACCAGTTTAAAAACTAGAACTAGAAAATTAAAACCCGCGCTAAGATGGTGTATACAATGTGAATAAATATATATAAATAAATTAATATTATATCCTGAAGCTGCTACTCACTAGGTAAAATACCAGAAAAGTTTAAAATACATGAAAGGCAGCGCTAGCAGGTAAAATCAACAATCAGTGTATACAATAATACATAAAGTGCACAATGTGTTAAAAATACATAAAAGATTCATCCAAAATAAAGTGCAAAAGTGAAGTGCAATTCAAGTGCTCTCAGGAAGAAGACCCCCTGTGGGGATGCACTCACCCATTTTTTCTGTATCTGGTGAGTGCATCCCCACAGGGGGTCTTCTTCCTGAGAGCACTTGAGCACTTTTTTTTGGAACATTTAAGCACCTTCCAGCACCTTAGTTCCTCTGAGGGAACCATCTTTTCTACTACACTTTATTTATAATTTGTGTTTGCACTAATATATTTTTTGATCGTCTGATGGACATTTAATTGCACTTCACTTTTGCACTTTATTTTGGATGAATCTTTTATATATTTTTAACACATTGTGCACTCTATGTATTATTGTATACACTGATTGTTGATTTTACCTGCTAGCGCTGCCTTTCATGTATTTTAAGGTTACCAGTTTGGAGTTACACAGGAGGTCTGGTGCTAGAATTATCACTATCGCTTTATTGTTCGCAAACAATATCTCACATATGTGGTGCGAACATGGCTTACATATGTGTGTGCGACCTACCAATGTACTCGCCTTTGCGTGGGGCGCTTAAATATATTTTTCAAATAATTAAAAAAAAAAACACACAGCTCCTTTAGGATTCTTGACTGTTGGGTTATGCTGCCCCCCTACAGGAGAAGGACACTAGGCAGAAAAAGAACTTGACTATGCCTATGGCCAGTCCCAGGAGGTATACTACCCCTGTCTGCTATAGGTACTTTTTTTTGCCTAGTCAGGAATAAGGACCTAGTTCCTTGCTGGGATCTCTGGTCCTGGCATTTTTTTCTTTTTAAATGGCTTTTTTTTTCTCTTTTCTTCCTCCCCCCCTCCGAGATCTACAATCAGTCTGGCCAGCAAGCACGCGCAGACCACAGCTCTGTGTTAGGTCGGCCGCGATTTAGCCCCACTGGACGGGGGCTGGCCTGCGAGTTAAATGCCTCAGGAGGTCGCATACCACCAAGCTTCAGCTTGTGTCACAGCGTTCCTCCTGGCCGTCAGCCCCCCCCCCCATTTAGATGGCGAGGGGTTCTGTCTGGAGCGGTGCCCGCCTGGTTCTCGGTATGGTGAGCAGCTGTACTCCCTCTCCCCTTGGAGGGTTTTGGGGTGGAGGAGGTCCTCTGGGTTCCCCACCTTCCCGTTAGGCCCTCCTGTATTCTGGTTGTCCCCGTGGGTCATCTAGCCTCACCCCCCCTCCCCCATCTGGGGTAGTGTGGTGGTTTGGGAAGTTTTTTGGGGTTGGGGCATGGTGCTGTAATGGTGGGGAGGGGTACGATGACTGGGCTATCGACTGGGGGGGACTGTGCCTGGTGGGGGCTCTGTGCCCGGTTCTCCCCTTCCCTCTGGTGCTGTCTCTTGGGCCCCAGGGATCGCTCGTAGAGCCGCGCGGGGTGGCAATTTTGTCGTAGCTTGTATTGTATATAGCCGACGGCCATGTTTGTGTAGTCTGGCGGCCGTTTTTCAATAGCCCAACTATTTTGACAGCTTTTTCACAAAAGAGTGGGAACGTCCAAAACGTTCCTTTGTGCTTCTTAAATGCTTTGCGATGAGGTGCCCTTCCTTAAAAAGTGGACTGTTCCACCTGTGGTGACCCCCCTCCCGGTTTCCAGGTTGAATAAGGCAACCATGATCCCGGCTGAAGAATCGCCAGCCTTTAAAGGATCTGGCTGACAGAAAAGCTGAGGCTGTGGCCCGCAATAATGTTCACTGTTGTGGGTTTGGCACTTAGGCTGGTCTTCACTATTGCCCCAGTGTCTCAAACTCTGATCGAGTAGGCTAAACTTTTGCGCCGTGACCTGGAGGGTGAGCAGCTCCCCCCTGCCTTTGCTGAGATGGCGGAGCAGTTGGTCCATGGACTACAGTTTATCTATGATGCCTCTTTGGATGTGACTCCCCTGATTTCTAGGCTGTCTGTTTCGGCAGTGGTACTTAGGCGCGTATTGTGGCTTAAGTGTTGGTCTGCGGACCAGACCTCTAAAAAGGCTTTAACTGATCTACCTTTTCAGGGAGATCGCCTGTTTGGGGCTACCCTGGATGATATCATTAAGAGTCTCACAGGGGGGGAAGAGTACTTTTCTTCCGCAGACTGGTAGGTGTTAGGAACATCATCGTTGATGTGGCCCGTCCTTCTTGGCTCATAAGAAGTTTTTTTTGCCCCTCAGGGTCCACTGACAAGGGTTGAAAACCTTTCAAGCCCTCTTTGGGTGGTTCCAAGCGGCCTTCATCTGGCAATCCGTCTGGAGGCAAATTCTCCAGACCCACGGACAAGGCCCCTTCAGCATGAAGGTGCGCCCTCCCCCGTGCCTGGGGTGGGGAGAAGTCTTTGCTGGATCCGGGCCTGTGGACCTCCTTGGTTCAAGACAAATGGGGCAGTGCAAGACTTGCAAGGGTCTCTGCTCTGTTGACTTTGCTCTCCGGCTCTTCGTCAGGGCAAATCCTTTCTCCCCTTGTATTGGACAGTGGTCACCACGGATGCCAGTCTGTCCCGGTGGGGAGGTGTCCTGGGTCGGAGCTCTGCTCAAGGTTTTTGGACACTGGAGGAGTCCAGACTACCGATTAAATGTCCTGGAACTCCGAACAATCAGGCTGTGCCTGGATCACTGAACGGATCGTCTTCAGGGGTTTCCAGTACGGATTCAGTCAGACAATGCCACGGAGGTGGCTTATGTCAATCATCAGGGTGGAACAAGAATTGTGTTGGCAGCTCTGGAGGTAGCCAGCATTCTACTACGCTTTGTTCTGGCCCTCTCCACCGTACACATTCCGGGGGGGGGGGGAACTGGCAGGTGGATTATCTCAGTCGGCAGGCGTTGGACCAAGGGGAGTGGTCCCTCCGCCTGAACGCATTTCATCAGACATGTCTCCGGTGGGGCACCCCTGAGATGGATCTGTTGGTGTCTCAGCTCAACAGAAAAGTTCAGAGGTTTGTGGCACAGGATCCACGGCAGACTCCACAGATGCACTGGTGGCCCTGTGGGGCCATTATCGTCTGATCTACGCTTTGCCTCCTTTCAGGCTTCTGCTGAGGCTCTTGCACAGGATCGAGGCAGAAGGGATATTCCGGTCATTCCAGTGGCCCCGGACTGACCAAGACCTGGTGCGGCTGGACGCCGGTGTCCCTTGGAGACTGCCTCTGTTGTCCCAAGTGGCAATCTTCTATTCTGCTTTACAGTTACTGGCTTTGACGGCTTGGCTTTTGAAAGCCAGGTGCTGAAGGATAGAGGTTTGCCTGGGTCGGTGATTCTGACACTGCTGATAGCTAGGAAGTCTACCTCTAGGAAGTTCTACCATTCTACGTGGAAAGCGTGCATTTCGTGGTGTAAGTCTCTTGGTGTTCACCCTCGATCTTTCTAGGTGGCTCGGGTCTTGACCTTCCTTCAACGGGGGGGGTTGAGCAGAAGTTGGCCTTGAGTACCATCAAGGGCCAGGTGTCGGCCTTGGTGGTCTTCTTTCAATGACCCCCTGGCCACGCACTCCCTGGTACATACCTTTTTATTCAGGGGGATCAACATTTGACTTCACCGTTGTGGTCTCCTCTACTGCCTTAGCATCTGAATTTGGTGCTTTCAGTCCTTCAGAAGCCTCCCTTTGAATATAATCGGGAGATTTCCCCACTTACGCTGTCCCAGAAGGTGGACTTTTTGGTGGCGATCACCTCTGCTCACAGGGTGTCTGAAATTGGCGGCATTATCTTGTCGCACCCCTTACTTGGTGGTCCACAAAGATTAGGTGGTTCTTCGCCCCGGTCTGTCGTCTCTTTCTAAAGTAGTCTCTGATTTCCATTTGAATGAAGACTTTGTGTTACCTTCCCTGTTTACCAGGCCTGAACATGCCCTGGATGAGGTTCTGGCTATTCGGGTGTACCTGGCAGCTACAGAGTCTTTTCGGAAGTCAGACTCGCTATTTGTGTTCACGGATGGGCCACGAAAAGGACTGTCCGCTTCTTCTGCTACCATTTCAAGAGCGATTAAACAGACGGTGACTCAGGCCTATTCAATCAAGGGTCAGATTCCTCTACTCGGGCACTTAGTGCTTCTTGTGTCTTCTGTCATCAGGCATCAGTGGCGCAGGTTTGCAAGGCGGTCACCTGGTTGTCAGTGCACACTTTCACAAAGTTCTATAAAGTGGAGGTGTTGGCATCTGCAGATCTCTCTTTTGGCTGCAAGGTTTTGCAGGCTGCTGTTTCGAGAGTCCGTTCCCTCTTTGGAGGAGTATTGTTCAGGTGGGCTCCTGTTGTGTTTTTGTTGAGCTTCTGTTACCTGGCTAAGGTTTAGACTTGGGAATTTTTTTGCTGTTCCCACCCCTCATGCTTGGGACGTCCCAATGGTCAAGAATTCTAAGGAGCTGTGTCAGTCAATAAACGAAAGAGAAAAACTGGATTTTAGTACTTACCGTAAAATCCTTTTCTCTGATGCAGCTCCATATCTTCTTTAGACCATTGGGTTATGCTCCTCCAATCAGGAATAGGCACTAGGCAGGAAAAGGCTTTACCACGCCCATGGGGGCTGTCCCTACAAGCATAACCCCACACACTCTGCTACAGCAGCCAGTTTCGTTGCAAGCAGTGTTTAAAAGACAAAAAAAAAACATTCACTCAGAAGCAGAGGGGCGGGTGCTGCGTCTGTCGATAAACTTCAGCGAAAAGGATTTTACGGTAAGTACAAAACTCCAGTTTACTCTTCATTGACAGACGCAGCTCGATATCTTCTTAGACCATTGGGATGTCCCAAAGCAGTATTTTTATGAGGGGTGGGAAGACAACCAGGTTCAACCAGGAACAACTGGAGCTCACCTAGCAAAACATACACCCTCAAAGAGAACAGAAACTATTTTCTTTAAACAGCAGAGAGGGCTGGGACAAACTGTTCCGCCCAGGCCTAAATTTCGGCCACTTCCCTGGCCGCCAAACACTCTTGGTGCCCCCCTGGTGATTTGGCTGCTGTAGCAGAGTGTGTGGGGTTATGCCTGTAGGGACAGCCCCCATATGCGTGGTAAAGCTTTTTCCTGCCTAGTGCCTATTCCTGATTGGAGGAGCATAACCCGATGGTCTAAAGAAGATATGGAGCTGCGTCTGTCGATGAGCGATAGAGAAATGGGATTTGTGACTTACCGTAAAATCCATTTCTCTATGTTCATTGACGGGCACAGCACTTACCCCTCTATGGAGTTGTAATACTCTGACACTGCTTGTAACAAAACTGAGTACCTATAGCAGAGAGAGGGAGTATACCTCCTGGGACTGCCCATAGGCATAGTCAGGTAATTTTTCTGTCTAGTGCCCTACTCCTGTAGGGGGCAGCATAACCCAGTGGTCAGGAATCCTAAGGCGCTGTGTCCGTCAATGAACACCGAGAAATGGATTTTACGGTAAGTCAAAAATCCATTTTTTTTTTTTAGACTGTCCCTTTAAAAAATGTTTTTTACTTTTATTGCTATTACAAGGAATGTAAATATCCCTGTTAATGGCAATCAGCAGTGAAAGGTCCTCTTTACTGAGACATCTGGGGTCTAATAAACACCAGATCTTTGATTTGCCCTGAAAGCATGTGATGAAACTAAGATTGGTTTGATCAGATGCTTATTACAAGTCAAAAATGACTTGCTTACATTCTGCAGAAACTGGAAGTGACAAAATACTCATTGCTTCTGGTTTTGTATTCAATAGAGATGATCGGGGACGTTCCCTTATGTTCATTGGTCAAGTCCTTCTACATCTGCTAGTGCATCTAATCCCTCCCTCTCCCCAGACTCGCCAATTCTTCTGTCTAGAGGTGTCTTTATTGCTCTTCCATCATCCATCAACTTTGAATGGCAAAGATTTTACAGATGTCCATTTAGAACTTGTGAACAGTTTTATCTCTGTTTCTGTTGCAAATAATGGGAATTTCGATTTACTTGTAAAATCCTTTTCTTGTAGGACATCTCGGAACACAGAGCGTCTTTATATTAATTACGAATAGCTGTGTTAGAAAGCGTCTATATATAGTATAGTCACAACTGCTGTTTATATTTTATCATAATAATTGTGGCTTTAAATGCAATAGTGCTTATTAGAGTTACTCATTAAATGTGTATCTTGTCTGTCCATGCAGTGCCAAAATTGTTGTACATCTCCATCCACCCTCTCCAAACAAAGAACCTGGACCGTACCAAACTAGCCGCTACTCTTACGTCAAGCTTTCATTTAGAGAACATGGTCAAATTGAGGTAAATGTTACATGTTCTGATTGTTATCTATATATTTCTCTCTTCCGTATTTAGTTTCACTCTAGATTTAGCTTGCCTTATATGACTTTTGTTGAATATTTGTGATTCTAAACGTTGTATTTCTTTCTTTTTTCAAATATAAACTTTATTGAGACACGAAGTAGTAACCACAAAATAACACGAAGTAGTAACCACAAAATAACTTACAACAGCAATATAGACAAGGCAAAAAAAAATGTCTTCAAGACTCGTAAACAATCAAATGGAAGGTAATGGCGATGCCACACTATGTGTGGACTGGTACCGCCTCGTGTCATTTTAGAATTTTTTAGAAAGAAAAAAGAATGAGCGACAGAAAGTCGTCGCCCCCATAGGTAAGGGAAGAGAAGAGAGAAAGAGGAAGGAGCGAGAGAGGGGGCAAAAAAAAGGGGGTGGGGGGGTGGGAGTCAGGAGCAGTGGAAGAACAGACGAACTGTCACATCCAGTTGAACCTGTGTGTGTGGGGGGGGGGGATTATGCCCCAAGTAGAGTCACCCCTTCCACCGAAAGGACAAAAGGATTCCACAAATCCCACATTTTTGGAGTATTGTTCCCTTTTGTGTTGGGCCGTGAGGACCAGGTCCTCCATCCTGTTTATCTCTTCTACTTTTCTTAACCAGTGCGTTAAGGTCGGGGGTGAAGATTTTTTCCAGTGTAGAGGAATACAGGATTTAGCAGCATTCACCAGATGTCGGACAATTGATTTCCTGTACTGTGATGGTGGGAATTCCGAAAGATGCAGGAGAAAGAAAGGGTCATCTGGGATAATGCGTTCTGTAAATTTTTGTGTGATCCTGCAGACCCCTGACCAGAAATGGGTGAGTTTAGGACAGGACCAAAATATATGTAATAAAGTGCCCTCATATCTCTGGCAACGCCAGTACCCATCTGAGGTGTCAGGGAAACATCTGTGGAGTGTATTTCTTTCTTAACCACTTGCCTACTGGGCATTTCCTGCCCAGGCCAATTTTTAGCTTTCAGTGCTGTCACACTTTGAATAACATTTGCGCGGTCATGCAACACCTGTACCCAAACAACATTTTTTATAATTTTTTTAGACAGAGCTTTCTTTTGGTGGTATTTAATCACCATTGGGTTTTTTATTTTTTGCTAAACAAACTAAATAAAATGGAAACGTTTGAAAAAAAAAAAAAATTTTTCTTCATTTCTGTTCTAAAATTTTGTAAATAAGTATTTTTTCTCCACTGATGTGCGCTGATGAGGCTGCACTGATGGACACTCATAGGCAGCACTAATGAGGCGGCACTGATAGTGGGCACTGATGGGTGGCCCTGATGGGCACTGATTAGCACTGACAGCTCTGGTGGGCACTATCTGGGCTGCACTGATAATCAAAGCACTAATGATCAGTGCCCTGATTGTCAGTGCAGATGTCCCCTGTGTGGATTTGCTGGTTTTTGGCTCTCCTCTCCTCACGCCCTATCAGCGTGAGGGGAGGATTGCCAATAATCGGTAAATCCTGTTTACATTCTGATCAGCTGTGATTGAACACAGCTGATCATGTGGTAAAGAGCCGTCTAATTTGCTATTTACCCCAATCTGTGATAAACTGTGTCCAAAGGACACAGCTATTAAAGCTCACTGACGATGCACACCGCAAGGTGTGCGCAGGCAGTGCGAGCTCACGTGGAAGCCATATGACGGCCTCCCAGCAAAGTGCGGTCTCGCTGTAGGCTTTAGCACGGTCGCGAAGGGGTTAATTAACGAACATGTTATACTTACCTGTTCTGTGTAATGGTTTTGCACAGAGCAACCCCAATTCTCTTCTTTTTGGGTCCCCTACTGGTGGTCCTGGCTCCTCCCCTTTGCTGAGTGCCCCCAATAGCAAGCGTCTTGCTATGGGGGCACTTGAGCAGGCTTGCTACTGAGCCACGCCTCTGTTAATGGACATTGTCCATTCACACAGAGCACAACTTGGCCCTGCCCCTACTCTCTCTTTATTGGCTCACCCTCCCCTCCAATCAGATCTCAGAGCTTTCCCAACTGAGAGCTGCAGATTTCAGCTCTCCACCCCTTGCTTTCTGAAATCTCAGACAGGCTGTATAAATGTGGTACTTTAAACTAATGTAGAGAAGAGAAGACTGCAGATAAAAAGGTAAAGCTTATGTAAGAGGATTTATTTCATCTCTGTGTATCACCTGAAGCCAGTCACTTTACTAGGTATGTATGTATGTATGTATGTATATGTATGTATATATATATAGTATGTGTGTTTACAAACATTTTCTTTTGTGAATACGGTACCATACACCTTAGCCCAGCTTCCAGGATACATCCGTCCATGCTGTTAGTTTGAATGGAGGAATCTGTTTGCATGTATGCATTCATTTAGCACTAATATAAACGCATCTGAAATCAGGCCCAATTTACAGAGGATGCCTTTAGCCATTGACAAACCTATATCCCCCTTATTCATTGATCAGAAGTTAGGAACAGAAAATACTCTATAAGAAAACTCTATATTCTCCCTGTGTTAGCAGTGTCTATGAATAGGATTAGCCTCAGTCAGTACATTAACATGTACTATTGGTCTTTTATTTAGTTCAATCGACGACTGTCAGAGGAGTTAACACAGAGAAGATGGGAAAGAACATCAGTCTCGCCCTCTATTCAGATGAACAAAGGTCCACAGGTAGAGTCTGTCTGTCTGTCTTGTCTATCTGTCTGTCTATCTATCTTCCACATTCCCCAGGACATAATTTCACTTTATATACATGGGTATGTTGATTACCCCATATTGCAAAACCATGAAGTTAATGACACAAAGCAGTCATTACAGTGCCTTGCGAAAGTATTCGGCCCCCTTGAACTTTGCAACCTTTTGCCACATTTCAGGCTTCAAACATAAAGATATAAAACTGTAATTTTTTGTGAAGAATCAACAAGTGGGACACAATCATGAAGTGGAACAAAATTTATTGGATATTTCAAACCTTTTTAACAAATAAATAACTGAAAAATTGGGCATGCAAAATTATTCAGCCCCCTTAAGTTAATACTTTGTAGCGCCACCTTTTGCTGTGATTACAGCTGTAAGTCGCTTGGGGTATGTCTCTATCAGTTTTGCACATCGAGAGACTGAAATTTTTGCCCATTCCTCCTTGCAAAACAGCTCGAGCTCAGTGAGGTTGGATGGAGAGCGTTTGTGAACATCAGTTGTCAGTTCTTTCCACAGATTCTCAATTGGATTCAGGTCTGGACTTTGACTTGGCCATTCTAACACCTGGATATGTTTATTTGTGAACCATTCCATTGTAGATTTTGCTTTATGTTTTGGATCATTGTCTTGTTGGAAGACAAATCTCCGTCCCAGTCTCAGGTCTTTTGCAGACTCCAGAATGGTCCTGTATTTGGCTCCATCCATCTTCCCATCAATTTTAACCATCTTCCCTGTCCCTGCTGAAGAAAAGCAGGCCCAAACCATGATGCTGCCACCGCCATGTTTGACAGTGGGGATGGTGTGTTCAGGGTGATGAGCTGGGTTGCTTTTACGCCAAACATAACGTTTTGCATTGTTTCCAAAAAGTTCGATTTTGGTTTCATCTGACCAGAGCACCTTCTTCCACATGCTTGGTGTGTCTCCCAGGTGGCTTGTGGCAAACTTTAAACGACACTTTTTATGGATATCTTTAAGAAATGGCTTTCTTCTTGCCACTCTTCCATAAAGGCCAGATTTGTGCAGTATACGACTGATTGTTGTCCTATGGACAGAGTCTCCCACCTCAGCTGTAGATCTCTGCAGTTCATCCAGAGTAATCATGGGCCTCTTGGCTGCATCTCTGATCAGTCTTCTCCTTGTATGAGCTGAAAGTTTAGAGGGACGGCCAGGTCTTCATAGATTTGCAGTGGTCTGATACTCGCACAGTGCTCCTTGGGAAGTTTAAAGCTTGGGAAATCTTTTTGTATCCAAATCCGGCTTTAAACTTCTCCACAACAGTATCTCGGACCTGCCTGGTGTGTTCCTTGTTCTTCATGATGCTCTCTGCGCTTTTAACGGACCTCTGAGACTATCACAGTGCAGGTGCATTTATACGGAGATTTGATTACACACAGGTGGATTCTATTTATCATCATTAGTCATTTAGGTCAACATTGGATCATTCAGAGATCCTCACTGAACTTCTGGAGAGAGTTTGCTGCACTGAAAGTAAAGGGGCTGAATAATTTTGCATGCCCAATTTTTCAGTTTTTTATTTGTTAACAAAGTTTGAAATATCCGATTAAATGTCATTCCACTTCATGATTGTGTCCCACTTGTTGTTGATTCTTCACAAAAAATTACAGTTTTATATCTTTATGTTTGAAGCCTGAAATATGGCAAAAGGTCGCAAAGTTCAAGGGGGCCGAATACTTTCGCAAGGCACTGTAGATGGACAAAGCCTCTGCTGTAATCTATGGTATTCTTACAGCTGGCCCCGTGACTGTCCGAATATTTGAACAATGACTGCAATTGATTGGCTGCAGTCGCTGTTCAGCCAACTTCTTTCTGCCCTGCGCCTTGAATTGCTCAGTTGAAGTTTGTTGAGTTCAGTAATGTCAGCAGAGCCACACAGGGTTTGAATTGTAACTGATTCAAAAGAATCAACCAATGTTGATTAGTGGGCCGTAGCTAAGGCCGATTTTTGTGTGGCCAATAAATTTGAGTGATCGGGCATGTTGGGAGTTTTTTGAAAACTGAACACATTTCTAATCAATTAAGGGGGAGAATCGTGTGGGAAATACAATTAAAAAAGAAATGCGCATGAGCACAAGAAAAGAAAAATTCCCGGAAAGAAAAGAAGATTCCCAGGCATGACAATTATTTTCTGTAGCAACATGAGGTGAAATTGAAGGCTTGATTGGTTGAATTTCGAAAATGGGGCACCATCGGATCACAAAATGCACAAAATTTCTGATTTTCAAAAGAAAATTTCTATGGGATTTGACCCGTGTATGGCCTGCATTAGTCTTTTAGTACTTCTACTGGAAATGTTGAGGACAGATATTGGTTGCAATAAGTTAATGCCTACCTTTTTGTATTGTGTTGCTATATACCTGCCTCCAGAAAAAACATATATCAAGAGTTGGTTATAAAGAGATTGTAAAGTCTTTTTTTTTTTTTTTTTAAATAACAAACATGTTATACTTCCCTGCTCTGTGCAGTTGGTTTTGCACAGGGCAGCCCAGATCCCCCTCTTCTCAGGTCCCTCTTTGGCACTCCAGGCCCCTACCTCTTGTTGTGTACCCCCACAGCAAGCAGCTTGCTATGGGGGCACCAAACGGAGTCACAGCTCCCTGTGTCCATTCAGACACAGAGCCATGACCTGGCCCTGCCCCTTCTCTCTCCTGATTGGCTGGCTGGCTGGCTGACTGACTTTGACAGCAGCTGGAGCCAATGGGGCTGTGCTTCTGTGTCTGCCAATGAGGAGAGGAGTCCCGGGCAGCTGAGACACTCCTGCAACAGCACTGGATAGAGATGGGCTCAGGTAAGTATTGGGGGGGCTGCTGCATACATGTTTTTTATGTTAATGCATAGAACCTTCTGCCTTTACAATCCCTTTAAGTGATACTAAACCTTTGTGTTTTCTTTTTAATAAAAAAAAAAAGATATTATGCTTATCTGCTCTGAAGAAGGATGTAGGGCAGAGCAGTGGCTTACCTTCTCTTTTTTTTGGTCCCCTGCCGGCTCTGTCCGCTCCTCAAATTCTGGATGGACCCTCTGCACACTGCTACACCCTTTTCAGCAAACTATGCAATGAAAAACAGGGTTATTTAGTTCACATATATTGTAATGCATGTTTAAGCTGACCAACTGCATCAAAGTAATCCCTCTTCTGGCCATTCCTTCACTGCCTTGCCACTGCAAATGCTAAGGTGGACACCATGCCAACACGGGGCATAAAGACCCAAGGTGGCGGAGAGCAACTAAGTTACAGATCTGGTCACTAGAACAAAACTGTATTGGTTCCTCAAACCAAAGGAAGATGTGATTGTGTAGGCAGTAGATAGATTTTAAAACAAAATGTATTTATTGTACATAATTAAAAAAAAATCAAACAATATCAAACAATGTTGTGGAGCTTGTAACAAAAACAATTGCGGTTTGACCGCTAAGTTCACATTATACTTGGATAGAACAGGTGATTCCGTTGTTTCAACTGTGAAGACATCCGGAGGGGATGTGAGTGAAAACAGACGGTTCTGACGCGTTTCGGCTATAGGAAATTTTTAGCCTTTTTCAAGGTATCACCAAATTTTTCTAAAAAAAGTGAACAGTTCTCATATTAGTAAAAGTGAAAATAAACTTGAAAAAACATTATTGAACATTTTCAAACATTAATGATTATACCAGCATTAGGATCTCGCTGCAATCCAAGGGAGTGCAGTGGGGAAATAGGCGCCATCTCTCAGCTCCAACACTACCAGGTACACTGTGGATTATTTTTGAAGCAAAAATCTAATAATCATTAATGTTCAATGGTTGCAACCGTCTGTTTTCACTCACATCCCCTCCGGATGTCTTCACAGTTGAAACAACGGAATCACCTGTTCTATCCAAGTATAATGTGAACATAGCGGTCAAACCGCAATTGTTTTTGTTACAAGCTCCACAACATTGTTTGATATTGTTTGATTTTGTTTTAATTATGTACAATAAATACATTTTGTTTTCAAATTTATCTACTACCTACACAATCCTATCTTCCTTTGGTTTGAAGAACCAGTACAGTTTTGTTCTATTACTTGGGGTATGGATGATTGCCGTCATCCCTAAGTAGCTCCATAGATTACCCCCTATACAGATCTGGTCACAGACCTGCATTGCAACAGAGAAAAGCTATACCTGTGCTCAAATCCAATTAGCTTGTTTATGTATTTGAACTATCAGGTGCTGGGGGGGGGGGGGGGGGGGCACATAGTAACACTACAAATTCTGCAATACATGTTTCAGCTAAATATCCCTGTTTTTCATTGCATAGTTTGCTGGAAAGGGTGTAGCAGTGTGCAGAGGGTCCATCCAGAATTTGTATTGTTACTATGTGGTCACACCCTTTAGCATCTACAAATACGTGAACAAGCTAATGGGATTTGAGCACAGGTATATCTTTTCTCTGTCTGCTCCTCCTCTTCTCTGAGTGTCCCCTTAACAAGCCATGTGTTTTGGGAGCACTAATGCGTGCGTGCTCCCGAGCTGGGCTGTGTGTGTCCATAGACGCATACTGCACATCTCAGGCCACGCCCCTCACTCCTTCGCAGGATTGAAGGGGAAAGCAGCAGAAGCCAATGTCTCCCGCTGCTATCAGTGTTGTCTGTGGGAAGAGGAAGAGAGAAAGCAGTCCACTGCAAAACTGCTAAATGATTTACCAGGATACATTTTCCTGTGCTTTTCATGATTAGAGAATCCATATCTCACACGATAACATCGGATTGTTCACTATTCTCGTACCGTGTCAGCTAGATTATGTGTGATTATACCTGGAAAAAGCCTCCTTCAATTTTACAAGCTTATTTTTTTCTGGCGCTTTGTTTTTAATGGAAAGGATAGATTCCCTGAGGATACACATAGTTAGCACTTGTTTGTCTGTGACTCATCATTTACCATTAAACCCGTGGGACATAAGTAAAGTAGAATTCTTCATATACAATAAACTGCGTGAAGATTACATTTTCAGAGGTACAAACAAGCTACTTGGTTGCAGCCACTCCTAATCTGAAAGCCCCTGAAGTATATGACTTTCATGAAATGTTAAAACGAAACTCTGGGCATATAAAAGGGTCACAAATGAATGCAGCTAGATATTAAAAAAGAAATTCATTAAATAATTTTTTTAATTCAGCTAGTGCAAGTTCCTACATTTTGATCTGGTGTCACCCCCCTTTCAATCCCCTATGTATAAGCACTCAGACTGGGAAAGGGAGGGGTAGTATCAGGTTTTGTGTTTTGTGCAAGGAACATGCTGATAAGAGAAGTGGGATAACAGATGACCTCATCAGTCTTCTGCTGCTCTTTTATCTCCAGTAGGCTGGGGTTAATATAAGTACTTGAGCAGGTTAAACCGGTAACGTTCTATATGACTTCCACCACAATGCAAGTTATAATTGCCATGGATGCCAAGGCCATAAGTCTTCAGGCATTGTATATTATTGTGTGGGAACTTGAACTATTGTGTTTTGTGCTATCTTTTAACCCCTTGTGTGTAGAGCTGCACGATTCTGGATAGAATGAGAATCAAAATAAAAAAAAAGATGACGATTCTTGGCGTAACATCATCTTTCACATTCTACAAAAAAATTGGGCTAACTTTACTGTTTCCTTTTTTTTTTTTTTTTTAATTAATTGAAGTGTATTTTTTCCCCAAAAAGTTGAATTTGAAAGACCGCTGTGCAAATACAGTGTGACATAAAATATTGCAACGACCGCCATTTTATTCTCCAGGTTCTCTGCTAAATAAAAAAAAAAATATATATAAGACCTGAACAAAAAAAGGGACAGTTATGGGTATGTAGCCCATCTGACATCACTATACAGACATATGCACCCTAACTCGCCATACAAAGCAAGTAAGGCGAGAAGGAAGTAAGTACCATTAAGTGTAAGCTGCAAATAATGAGGTAGAAGAAGAAGGATAGAAAAGGGAAGGGGGAAGTGAAAGAGGGGTAAGGGGGAGTTACCCACCTGGGAGCCCGCATCCACCCGACTGCCAGTTAGCCACTATTCAGCTGGTATCTGTAGATGGGAAAGCCAGGGATTCCAGACTTTATTGGGCTGTGATTGCCTATCTCAGGGCGTACTATTTTTAATTAATATCATCAATTTAAATGAATATGAATTTGTCTGCCATTATCGGCACCTATTGAAGTGGGGTAAAAATCCTTCTTTGGATTGCATTTTTGGTTCATATTTGGTCAGTTAAAAAAAACGCACCAAAAATGCACCTCTCCATTGAAATGCATTAAAAATGCACCCGTTTTGTGTTTTTGATGTATTTTTTTTATTCACATATCTATGAAAAAACACACCATAAGCAAGGTAAAATGTCGGCAAAATCGCAGGCGTTTTCGGCTGCCATTATCGGCACTTTTTTTTTCTTATGACACAGTGCTAATAACCCTATTTCCAGCCAATCATTTTCAGCAGCTGAAATTTCGGTGCATCGCTACAAATTATCCCTACCATCACATTCAGTGGGCAGTACTGCTCCAATGAACGTGGCCCATTCAACTACCGTAGTTTGTTGGCATTCCACGAGAACGTACAATTTTAAAGCATGACATGTTGGGTATCTATTTACTCGGTGTGATCAAATACCACCAAAAGAAAGAGGTGGAGAAGGTGAAGAAATACCACCACTTTTTTTGTGGGGGGAAAAAGGGCATAGATTTTATTAGGGTACGGTTCTGCACGACCACAAAATTGTAGCGCAGTGCCGTATCACAAAAAATGGCCTGGTCATAAAGGGGGGTAAATCTTCCAGAGAGCAAATGGTTAAATCGCTGCGCAGAAAAACTGCTGCGCAAATACTATGTGACATAAAAAATTGCAACGACCACCACTTTAGTCTCTAGAGCAGAGATCCTCAAACTACGGCCCTCCAGCTGTTGCGAAACTACACATCCCATGAGGCATTGTAAAACTCTGACATTCACAGACATGACAAGGCATGATGGGAATTGTAGTTCCTGAACAACTGGAGGGCCATAGTTTGAATACCCCTGCTCTAGAGCCTCCACAAAAAATAATATACATTTGGAGGTTCTAAGTATTTTCTAGCAAAAAACACATATTTTTACCTGTAAAAATAAAAGTGTCTGAAAAGGCTTGGTCCTAAATTGGATAGTGATTTTTTTTCTCTTTTTTCGCACTATTTATCTCATATTCAACATTTTATTTGGATGGACTGACTTATTATCTCATGCAATATTTCTGAAAAATGAGTCACATGAGCTTTGTAGCGCATGTGGAATCCTTTAGTAAATTGCCCCCAATGTAACGCCACATAAACCCAGGAAATGATAAAAATAATTAGCTAGATTGTTTGTTGGTCAAAGGCTGTATGAGTTTTTTTGTTGTGAATTTTGTTTCTTCTCCATGTCTGCCCCTCTTCCCTCACTGTACAAGTAGCATTAAGGCTTCCATTGTGAGCTGCTGCACTGTTTACAGTACTATGAACAATGCCCAGGCAGCGGGTCAATGCTTATTTACATCCTGTAAGTCATAATTATTTCTTTCATAAAATTCTGTTCTCTGCTAAGAATGGTCTCATGTTCCTTCCTCTTTCCTATTTCTCCTACACAGGCTGGAAGAATAAAAGCGGTTGGGATTGTTGGCATTGAGAGAAAGCTGGAAGAGAAAAGAAAGGAGACTGACAAAAACATTTCCGAGGTTAGTGTTACACTGACCCTTCTCCGAGTCAGCCCTGATGGCCTAGGAGACTTGTCACTCACTGGCTGCTAGAACTACAAGTAAAAGCCTGTCCTACCTACCAGGGCCACCTCGCACTGAATATTGAATTGGCCTACTACACATATGCCTGTTACCCCCTTTACGCCTAAGAATAAAAAAACAAATGTAAATGCCTAAGCACAATTTTACAACTTTGATATGTGTTAGTAAAATCGTACATATCATTACAACTACTTGGTGAATACAGGTGGACTATACCTTATTTCAGGTCAATATGGGCTGGATAAAATGGTAATGGATATCTCCTAATTTGTTTTATTATTATTATCAAAGGAAAATTGGCCCAAAATGGTTAAAAAAAAAAAAAAAAAAGTTTTTTTTTTTTTTTTTTTTAAATATTTAGCTGTATATTTTTTGGTACTACCATAATCTTCCACCAAAGAAAAACCCAAATTAAATTCTCATGTTCCAGATGATGGCAGCCATGCCACATATGTGTATGTTAGTTTTTGTATGTACTCGTAGTACAGCCCAAAAACAATAGTTTTTTCCTGCCTAAAACACACTGACACTAACTGATACTAATTTATAAAAACAAATCTGTCAAAAAAAATACTGATACATTTGACCCTGACCTTGACCCAAACATTAACCCTGGCACTGACCTAGATCAAACCCTGATCTAGGTTTTTTTTTTTTTTATTTTAGTTTTTTTATTGTTATTGTTTGTTTATTTTACACGCACTTTTTTTTTTTCTCTCTGCAAAGAGACCGATACTAAGTATCTCTCTACTCCATTCACAGAGAAAAAAAAAAACATGGGGGTGGGCTTCACAGTGACTGATTACTGTGATAGCCAATCAGAGGCTATTACAGCGATCAGGGGACCTGGAATCTCAAGTTCTGGGTCCCAATTGTTGGTACGGGGCCAGGGGCTCACAGTGAGACCCCGGTCTGTGTGCTGGTGCACTCCCAGTACAAAGAGAGTTACCAAATATGCGAGTCCACGGAAAAAGCTCAGTCCAGTGGGGCTGCATATTTGCGTACGCTCGGTGTGAAGGGGAAAAGAGGAGCTACAGTCTCCTACTCAAAAATTTGATAAACATCCCCACGATCCTTACAAATCGCTGTATTTAATTTGGATATGGTCAATATTGTAATTATAATCCTTACCTGCCAAATGTCCTGGTTACTGCCCCCTGTTGATATGCTGGCTGGGGCCAACTTTGTCGTGGGCATCTGAAGTCAGCTCCAGTGAGTTCGGGGATGTAGTGCAGCTGGCTTACCCAGCATGCACCACTCCATCTCGCTCATGCGCATTAGCGACAGTCCCAGCACACAGTGTATATATGAGATTAGACGATTAGGCTATCCGAAGACTCCTGGTATAGATGACTCCAAAATCCCAGGAGTCTACGGGTTCGCCTAATGAAGTAATCACCTAGGCAACCAGGACCAGAATGGCTGGCAACTTAAAAACATAAGGTACTTCTAAATCTAAAATGTTGATAATATCCATTTAAATTGTACTGTGGCTAGGCATTGTGAAAAGCAAACGTTGAAAATATGGGTGAAGATTCGCTTCAAAATCTATAGTTGGGACTCATTCACACAGGCGGCCAGGGAGCCACGGTTTGACTGTCCACCTAAAGAAGGACATGGAGCTACTCAGGGCTGTAGATTTACTGCAACCATAATGCTTTGCTAAATGGCTGCAGCAAAATTGAAACCGCAGGTCGCGTTCGGCAGGCGGTACCACTTCCATGCTCGACCCATTTACGTGTATGGGTTGAGTTCAGCGTTTTAGGGTTAATACAGGTGTCAAGAAGGTGGCATTTTGCCTCCTCACCGCCTGTCAAACGTGGATCGCTTATCAGGGGGGCTGCAAGGGCTGTTTCATGTGAAAATGTTCCCTTATGGTCCTGTATTTCAATATTTTAATGGTATAATGCCTGATGCAATGACAGCTAGTATACCATGAAAAATAGTTCAGTATCATTCTTCTAATTAAACTAAATGTATCCCAAACATTGCTGTGATTGAAGAGATGATCAGAGATAAGCGGATGTCTCACTGTTCAAGTTGGTGACTTGTACTGTTCCTCTTAAAGGGATTGTAAAAAAAAAACAACAAATAAGTAAAAACCTGTAAGACAAAGGCATAATGAGCTATCATGCGTCACATACTAGGTCATTATAAAATACTTACCTTAGAACAAAGCCCTCCAGCGGCGCCTCTTCACCGCTGAGACGGTCGACATGTTCACTGCCTTCTTTCCTGGGTTCGCGTCCTCCGGCCGCCTGATTTACGGAAACCGCGATGACATCATAGGGCTGCTTCAGGGCTCTGAAAGAACGGCGCGCACGGCTGTTCCTTCAGAGCGCATGCGCCAGTGACGTCATCGGCTGCATGTAAAGTAAATATCTCCTAAACGGTGCACGTTTAGGAGATATTTACAGGACCTTTGGGTAAGCCTTATTATAAGCTGACCTATAGGAAAAAGTTACAGAGGTGAAGTTTACTTCAAACTCAAAACAAATCAATAGAATAAAAACTTTCAAAAGGGACCCCTGTAAAGAACACGCTTTCTTGTCACCCGTCCTGCTTGTTGAAGAACCCTCAGGATCCCACACATTTTTCGGGTTTGTTGGTTGCCTGGTCCCCCCTCTATGCACTGTGGGTTCCCTCTTAGGCTACAACATCAATACTGTGTGCTGTAGTGACATGGGGCTGGAACAGATCAGGACTGACCCAGTTATAGTACAACCTATAATCAGCTAGTATTGATAGCATATTTTTTGTACTGCTCGATCCAGTCAATTTCTGATGCATTGCATTGCCAGATTACTACAATGTAAAAGTCGTAACAGCAGAATAGCCCTTCGAGCTCAACCCTGGTTAAAGTAATACTAAGGGCCGGTTCACACTAGATCTGGTGCGAATTCACAGCAAATTCGCTGTAAATTCGCACAAGTTTGGTCTGTATGCGATGCTAATTCAGCCATACCATTTGTATGGCTAAATTTGCATTGCACAGACATCGCATGTGATCTGCACAGCAATGTGGTGCGAATCACATGTGATGTCTGCCATCGCACTAGTGTGACCCGGCCCTAAAGGATACGTGTTTTTTTTTTTAATTTAAAAAAATGCGCAACAACATTCCACAGAGCGATCCCATACCTCCTCTTCTGGAAGTTTCCCCACCGGCTGCTGCTTCTTCTTGCTCCAGGTCCCTCCCTAGCAAGGAAAACCAGGTCCTATGGGGGCACCCCGTCCACAGACACACACAGCACTGGCAAGGCACATCTCCACTCGCTCCACACAGGAGTTTGACTGACAGCAGCAGGAGACAGTTTTTTTTGTGGGGGGGGGGGGGGGGGGTGGATGTGGGGCGTTTTTTTTTTTTTTATCTTTATGCAGAGAATATATTAAAGTTAAAAAATGTTTTGACTTTAAAAACATTTTAATTCTTCAGGTTTGAATGATACCCATGATGTCCAATGTTTCCTTTATGTATCTATGTGTATCCTGCTCTTATATTTCCAGTCTGTTCATGTATTCATGCCTCAGTTTTTTAGATACCTGTTCTCTGTGCTTGCCATTCTTGGGGATTTTCATATATTGCTTTGTGGTGTACTCCAACAAATCCATGTAGACAATAGCTAGCTACATTAGTGTTGCTTGTACTTAGCTTTACATAACAGAAGCCTGACACAGCTTGCATCTCATTCTTCTTCTTCTGGTGGGTAAGGAATCTAGTTTTTTTTGTAGATGACGGCAGTACACAGCAGCATTATCATTCATATATTTGTCAAAGATATAAATAACCGCGCTGAGCAATAACAAAAAAAGAAGCAGCAGCTGTAGCAGGAAACACTATAGATAAATGTGGAATGGTGAGCTGCGCTAAAAATTGATAAATAACATAAATGAGGTATAAATTAGTCCATGCAGATATAGAAATAGACTAGAAGATCAAACAGTAAAGTCCAACTTCAAAAATGGCTCCAAAGTGCAGATACAGAAATGGATGAATCCGCCACCAGAGGACACTCGATCAGCCGCAGTGAAGCATGCTAAGGGTGTACGCTTACCAGATAGAGAAGGAATATTCGCATTGTACACACTCCAGGTGTTTAAAAGCCAGCTCCAATGCACATCTCCTTTCCTACCGGGTCCTGTCAGATACAGGGATCTGAAGCGTCCCACAGGCAAACCACCTCGTCCCAATCAAAGGTCCAGCAAGGGTATGCAAGAGAAAGATGGGACCACAATAGTGCAGATGGTCTGAACACTTTATTGTAAAAATAAGTAATACACTCACAGAATGCTGAAGAAATCAACGGAAGAAATCAAATCAAAGAAATCAAAACAGATTCAAAGTCGCCGCCGCCCAACTTCCGGATGCACAGTAGTGACGTCAGCACACCTTCCCTATGCACGTTTCGTCACAAACTGATGTCTTCCTGGGGATGTGGGCGGCGCGCTGAGTCACCACTATTTGTATCATAGGAGGTTAACGCCCCTGCCGGAAGTTCATGAGGCGAGCGGCGCCATATTGGACCATGGAAAACCCTGACTCACAGAGAGAGCATACACCTAGCGGCCGTAACATCTAAATCAATAGACCGGCGCCATCTTAAATCTTGGAAATGCTCAATCGATAAGTACAAGTACCATATAATGCACAATAAAAATACAAAAACAAAGGTAAAAAACAATCCTATCCAGCTGGAGATGCCTCCACAGGGGTCTGCTCGTATATTGAACCCTTATCTGATAAATACAACCAATTATGGCGGCTAAATATATACATGCAAATAAACGTCTGCTACAGCACTAAAAATATCCACCCATATTCATCAGTAAAGTAAAAGGATTGGTAGCTAATAAATAATGCAGACTTAAAATCAATAAATAAATATTGTATAAGTACCAGCTACAATCAATCCCAAAATGGTATAAAAATATATATATATAAATAAAATTGTACATAAATATATAAAAACGTAGATATATCAAAAGTTAATTAACCGCCAAAATAGCAGATTAGCAGCAGAACCTGGATGGATACAACTCCCTCTGAATAAAAATAGAAATAGAAAAATTATAGAAATGTAAACACCAGAAATATTAATAAATCCCCACCTAAGTGAAGATTAAAACCATGATAAAAACGCCAGTAAGACGCGGACCAACCACAAGTTAAGAATTATCTATAAAGGCATTTATGTCCGTGTCTATATTCAAACCAAATGGGCTAAAACATTTATTTCTATAGATCCATGACATTTCCAGCTTGGAGAGTCCCCTAACAAAGGGCTCTCCTCTCCAGTGAGGGACACATATATTTGTGTCCCAGTTCGCACATGTATGCTGGTTTTCCTGGATTGTTGTATTACTATAGGGAACAGAGCTAACTGCAAGCTGTTCAGTTTCATTTGTATGCACGGGTACTTACAAAATCTGGTGCCAAAATGGAGCAGTTGTCTTAACAATCAGTCATATTTCAACTTTCAAAAAAAGGAAAGAAATGCTTTATATTTGTAACAGAACCACATTTGCTTAAAGTAGAACTAAAGTAAAAAATACTTTCTGGGGACCGATGCTCCAACTTATTCACAAGTTCACGGATGTGTCCTTACAAAATGACTCATTGGCAGTATTGCTCAATCTTACACCACTGTCGAGGAAAAGATACCACAAATCCCTACTGCCCTTGCGTGCATTCCAGCAATGTGGAAACAGCAGTCTGCCCCGACAGTCTTGCAATGGCTTGCCAGGGTGAATGAGATCGAACATATGGAGGACCTTACGTCGGCCCTCTGAGGGACGACTAAGGAACATTGGACTAGATGGATGCCTTGGAACCTTTTTCAAGTCTCGGACGAGTATTTCACTTACTCTGGTACCGCATAAAAGATTGTTGCCTTAAGGGTACCTGTCATTCTTAACGCTCCCTGAGGGGTGACGCCCCTTCCATTCAGGCCTCCCCCCCCCCCCCCCCTCTCTCCTATATCTTCTTCTTCCTCTTTACCTACTTTAAAATTACAAAATGTTTCTGGATGCCCACAGACACGGGCCTTTATTCACACGTGTTCTTGCCATGTCTAGTTGCTCTCCACCAGTGGGTTGTATCTCAACATGGGATTGCAATTTGTGCCCGTGGAGATGACAAAGTTGCATGTATTCTACGTTTTCACCTTGCTGTGACACACTTTGTGTTTGGATATGATCGTTTATTCACTTATTATAACATGTTCTTGTTGTCTGTGAATTATTCATTAAATAAAAAAAATTAAAATAAAATAAATACTTCCCACTGTTTCAACGGTCCAAACCCCTCACCAGTGCCAACGGCTTTTCCCCAGTTTCCTCCTGGTGCAGATCTTCAGCTGTCTACATTTTTTAGAGGTTTTTTTTTTTAAATTGTAAGCCTTCCCTCCGGATTTAAAGTGGCTCTAAAGGCTCTTAATACATTTTCTGCATGAAGGTTAAAAATCTTCTGAGTGCAGCTCTCCCTCCAGCCCCATCTTCCTATACTTACCTGAGGCTGATCTCGATCCAGCACTGTGCACAAGAGCAGCAGTGGCTTTCTCCCTCATCATAGGCTCAGAGACAGCAGCGGAAGCTATTGGCCTCTGCTTCTGTCAATCACAGCCAGTGAGGAGGGAGAGGGGGGACACACAGAGTCTGCTCTGGAGTGAGCCTGCACAAGTGCCCCCATATCAAGCAGCTTGCTATGGTGGGCACTCGGTGGGGAAGAATTGTTGCACAGAGCAGGTGAGTATGATATGTATGTTATTTTGAAAGAAAATGTATATGTGTAGGTTTACAATCACTTGAACATGTTGACAAGCTACATTATTTCTAGTAATTAGCATTGGTATACGTATTCTGAGTTAAACAAATAAACATAAGTTGACATGCGTCACAAAATAATACCGGAGCCATAAGTTGTCTATTCTACATCTCTCGAAAACCATATTACTTTAATTATTGCTTGCACTGACTTCTGTAACCCACTTCCTTAACCACTTGCCGACCGCCGCACGACTATATACGGCGGCGGTCAGCCCCTCACAGGCAGAGTGACGTATCGGTACATCACTAGCCTGGGAGGGTCTGGGGAGCGAGCACGCGGCGCGCTCCCGCTCCCGCATGGTCACGCACCCCCCGCGCGTGTGACCAGCGGACCCGATGTCCACCGGTCACTCGGCGATCGGCGGGGGAGAGGGAGAAAGGCAGGCAGCTTGTGTAAACAAGCTGCCTGTCAGTTCTCCCTGTGTAGAGACACTGATCATACGGATCTACTATGTAGAACTGTTGATCAGTGTAACTACACCTCAAGCCACAGCCAATCACAGTTAGAATCACGCCCCTAGGGACACACACAGCCCCTCCCTCTCAAATAAAGTTAACCCCTTCACTGCCAGTGTATTTTTACAGTAACAGTGCATATATATAGCACTGATTACTGTAGTAATGTCACTGGTAACCCCAAAAGTGTCAAAAATATCAGTCAAGGGTCCGATCTGTCCGCCGCAATGTCCCAGTACCGCAAAAAAAATCGCAGATCGCCGCCATTACGCGTTAAAAAACAAAAATGACAAAAATCTTTCCCTTAGTTAGTAAACGCGATAACTTTTGCGCAAACCAATCAAAATATGCTTTTTGCGATTTTTTTTTTTTTTACCAAACATATGTAGCATAAAACAAATTGGCCGAAAATGTTAAAAAATTGTGATTTTTACTTTTTTTTTTGGGAATTTCAAAAAAATTTGAAAAATATTGTTATTTTTGCAAAATTGACGCTCTTTTTTTTGTTTATAGCGCGTGATCAAAAAATCGCACAGGTGATCAAATACCACCAAAAGAAAGCTCTGTTTGTGGGAAAAAAAGGACGTCAAATTCGTTTAGGTACAGCGTCGCACGACCGCGCAATTGTCCGTTAAAATCACGCAGTGCCGAATCGCAAAATACCCCCTGGTCAGGAAGGGGGTAAAATCTTCCGGGGCTTAAGTGGTTAAAGAGTATGTAAACACTAACAACAAATCAGTGGCGTAGCATTGGCAGGGCGACAGGGGCCTCACAACCATCCCCCGATTCCGCAGGACCGTCCTGGGATTTCTAAAAAAAATCTTGACATCCTTTTGTCATATCTGTTTGAAAAGTGCAAAAAAATACCTGCTGGTCTTGTTAGACATCTTATCAGCCCATAACTACCTGTGCTCCCTGCCTGTGCTGAATTTGTATCCGTTATCTCTGAGAACTACAGAACTTCCTCCCTCTATGTTATGGAGAACAGAATAGTGGGAGGTTTCAGTAATCCTGCTCTGTGACAGCTGTCTGGATACAATGCAATGAATGAGCATTGTCACCCTAGTACTAGAAGTGTGTTACTGGCTGGTTCATCAGGTGGAAATAAAGGAAAAAAAAAAAAAAGCTAATGCAGCCTCCATATCTAGGGTTCAGTATTCTGCAATATATTACATTTATGTTGCTAAAATTTAAAATCTGTGTGTGCAGATCCTGTAATAATCCTTATATAGACCTGAGGCTGTTCTGTATAACAGGTCTTTTTTTTTTTTTTCGCTTCCTCTTGGAGTTTCCTCTAGATTTTCCTGTCTGTGAGCACTCGAGTTCACAACTTTCTGCTTTGATCTATTCTTTTTACTGTGATCTTAGAATCTGATTAATTTAGTTATTCCTAGAATACTTCTGCAGGAAGTAGTCTGGGAAAGGTCTTCAGCTGCCGTGAGCGAGTCTGAGCTTCTGGTGCATTACCTTGTAAGGAGTATAGTGATACATCTAAGGCATGCTTGCATGCATTGTGTGCGTATATATGCATGCATGCATGCAAAAAAAAAAATTATATATATATACAGTGGGTACGGAAAGTATTCAGACCCCCTTAAATTTTTCACTCTTTGTTATATTGCAGCCATTTGCTAAAATCATTTAAGTTCATTCTTCTTCCTCATGAATGTACACATAGCACCCCATACTGACAGAAAAACACAGAATTGTTGACATTGTTGCAGATTTATTAAAAAAGAAAAACTGAAATATCACATGGTCCTAAGTATTCAGACCCTTTGCTGTGACACTCATATATTTAACTCAGGTGCTTTCCATTTCTTCTGATCATCCTTGAGATGGTTCTACACCTTCATTTGAGTCCAGCTGTGTTTGATTATACTGATTGGACTTGATTAGGAAAGCCACACACCTGTCTATATAAGACCTTCCAGATCACAATGCATGTCAGAACAAATGAGAATCATGAGGTCAAAGGAACTGCCTGAAGAGCTCAGAGGCAGAATTGTGGCAAGGCACAGATCTGGCCAAGGTTACAAAAAGATTTCTGCTGCACTTAAGGTTCCTAAGAGCACAGTGGCCTCCATAATCCTCAAATGGAAGACGTTTGGGACGACCAGAACCCTTCCTAGAGCTGGCCGTCCAGCCAAACTGAGCTATCGGGGGAGAAGAGCCTTGGTGAGAGAGGTAAAGAAGAACCCAAAGATCACTGTGGCTGAGCTCCAGAGATGCAGTCAGGAGATGGGAGAAAGTTGTAGAAAGTCAGCCATCACTGCAGCCCTCCACCAGTCGGGGCTTTATGGCAGAGTGGCCCGACGGAAGCCTCTCCTCAGTGTAAGACACATGAAAGCCTGCATGGAGTTTGCTAAAAAAACACCTGAAGGACTCCAAGATGGTGAGAAATAAGATTCTCTGGTCTGATGAGACCAAAATAGAACTTTTTGGCCTTAATTCTAAGCGGTATGTGTGGAGAAAACCAGGCACTGCTCATCACCTGTCCAATACAGTCCCAACAGTGAAGCATGGTGGTGGCAGCATCATGCTGTGGGGGTGTTTTTCAGCTGCAGGGACAGGACGACTGGTTGCAATCAAGGGAAAGATGAATGCGGCCAAGTACAGGGATATCCTGGACAAAAACCTTCTCCAGAGTGCTTTGGACCTCAGACTGGGCCGAGGGTTTACCTTCCAACAAGACAATGACCCTAAGCACACAGCTAAAATAACGAAGGAGTGGCTTCACAACAACTCCGTGACTGTTCTTGAATGGCCCAGCCAGAGGCCTGACTTAAACCCAATTGAGCATCTCTGGAGAGACCTAAAAATGGCTGTCCACCAACGTTTACCATCCAACCTGACAGAACTGGAGAGGATCTGCAAGGAGGAATGGCAGAGGATCCCCAAATCCAGGTGTGAAAGACTTGTTGCATCTTTCCCAAAAAGACTCCTGGCTGTATTAGATCAAAAGGGGGCTTCTACTAAATACTGAGCAAAGGGTCTGAATACTTAGGACCATGTGATATTTCAGTTCTTCTGTTTTAATAAATCTGCAACATTGTCAACAATTCTGTGTTTTTCTGTCAGTATGGGGTGCTATGTGTACATTCATGAGGAAGAAGAATGAACTTAAATGATTTTAGCAAATGGCTGCAATATAACAAAGAGTGAAAAATTTAAGGGGGTCTGAATACTTTCCGTACCCACTGTATATATATATGCAAGAGAGAAGGCCTGGTTCTTAATCACTTTTCCAATTCCCCGCAAAGTTGGTCCATAGAACGAGGTCAGGACAAAACTCATCATACCATGTCTTTACGGCTTTGTTCACAAGGACACAATCATGCTGGAACAGAAAAAGTACTTCCCCCAAACTGTTATGCACCATTGTCTAAGATGTCTTTGTATGCTGTAGCATTAAAGCTGAGCTCCGAGGGGAAAGCAAAAATGCTCCCTTGCAGTGGGGTTGCCTCTGCACTGCAGGTGGTAAATGCTTGTTTAGGTCTAGGAGACCACAAAAGCAAAATTACCCACCCAATCCTCCACTTCCGCAGGCTCCCTGTAGGCTGTCAGCCATTCCTTGCAGCCTTTTCTCTCCCATGCTTCCCTGATCAGATGCCCTCAGACATTATAAGACCATTGCAGACCGCATAACTTTAAATGTAAGGATGACGAGGGACAGTCCACTGGCAGAATGTAAGAGAGGAGAAGAGAGTGTCTGGGGAGCAGAGGATCAGGTAAGTACAACTGCTTTTGGTGACTCCCCCCTAGGCCTAAATGAACATGTAACCCTTGTAGGAGCAACCCCACTTCAAGGAAGGATTTTTTATTTTCCCGAAGATGAGCTTTAACAGTATCCTTCACTGGAAACACTTGAGTGATATTTAATAATTTAGAGCAGGGATGTCAAATTCAATTTCATCGTGGGCTGTATCAGCATTATGGCTGCCCTCGAAGGGCCAGTTGTATCTGTAAGACTATATAAACGTGTTTACTCTTTATCATATTAAATAAATGCCTATGCATTCAATTATTATTGGTTTTAGTAATGTCTTCAGACTTAAGCTGTGAAGGGCAGGTGGAGACTGGCACACATACTCCTGTAGGAGATGATGCAAGTCTGAAAAGGAGGGTTGTACACCGCTGCCATGATCCACAAGAAACTTTATTGCAGACTGCTCAAACAGAAAATGGTTCTGCCATGGTGTTCTGTCTGATCATTCCCCAGTAAAGTTTCTGGTGGATGATATCAGTGGCGTGCAACCCTCCTTTTCACTGGCACAGAATTGTATTATTCTCATATTTAATATAAGCAGATGTCCAGAGCAACCTACCCCCCTTTCATCAAAAATCAAGAGTCCTCCACCTTCACCTACATCACACTGCCCCGCCCCCCTCCACTTTGTGCTACTGTCGGGAAGAAGCTTTAGGCGTAGCTGGGAAGCACAAAGTGCAGGGTCTGGAGGAGGACCAGAGGAGGGCTGGAGTCAGCTTCCGGAGTCTGCTGAATGCTGAGACCAGGGGAGGCGAAGCCTCAGTTGCACAGAGAGATGCAGTATCTGTAGGAGGAGTTCTGTCCTCCTCTGCTGCCGACTGCTGAGACAAGCTGGGGGCAGAGACGAGGGGGGTGCCGCAGCTGCAAGAGAGATGCAGGGGCCACATGAAATGGCCTGCAGGCCGGATTGGGCCCTCAAGGCCTTGTGTTTCACACATGTAATTTAGAGGGCGCTCGCATACATTTGCCTTCTTTTTTTAGTAGTTTTCTGTTTTTCAATGTGTTTATTTTTCCGCATTTTTTGTTCCTATTTCTGCATGTTTATTCCATGTTCACTGTTTATTCATAACACGTTGATGACCATAAAAATCATGGAAAGACTTGTAAAGTGGATAATTGGAGAGACATCCAGCCACAGTAGTTGTAATGTGTGTGGCTGAGCTGTAATTAATGAGTTGATGTAAAGGGCTCTTGCAGCTTCCTGCATCTGCTGCTGGCTGCTGATAAGGCTACAGGGCTGCAGTATTATGTTTATGTGAGGAAGTTCCTGTTAGGTGTGTGCCCATTCCCTTTGTCCTTACTTCTCTTTCTTGAGCGATGAGTTGTAGCATGTTACTAATTAGTTCTGGGAAGCATCTGATCTGTTAGCAAATCCATCTTCTGTCAAATTGCTTAGGGCCTTTTTTACAGGTAGGCTTGTCAAGCATGAACATTTGCAATTTAAACAGAGACAAGGAAAATTAACTACCTGGATGACGCCTTTGGTTTTTAGTGCAGCACTGATTCTGCCTGACTGTGCAAATTTCAAAGCCTGCTAGGGACACCTAGTTCCTGAAGATCTTGTAAACCAGGGAATCCTGTGTTCCCCATAAGGAGAATATGCAAACCAGGGAGCCCCGAGTTCTTAAGCAGGAGACCATGTAAATCAGGGAACCCTGAGTTCCCGAGAAGGAGAATGTTTAAACCAGGGTATTCTGAGTTCCTGAGACGGAGAATATGCAAACCAGGGAGCCCCAAGTTCTCAAGCAGGAGATTATGTAAATCAGGGAACCCTGAGTTCCAGAGAAGGAGAATGTTTAAACCAGGGAATCCTGTGTTCCCTATAAGGAGAATATGCAAACCAGGGACCCCCGAGTTCTCAAGCAGGAGACTATGTAAATCGGGGAACCCTGAGTTCCTGAGAAGGAGAATGTTTAAACCAGGGTATTCTGGGTTCCCGAGACAGAGAATATGCAAACCAGGGAGCCCCGAGTTCCCAAGCCGGAGAATATATAAACCTAGGAGCCCCAAGTTCCCAAGCAGGAGAATATGTAAACCCGAGGAATCTCGAGTTTGCGAGAATGAGAATATGTAAACCGATGAATCTCGAAACTGCATAGAATATGCAAACCAGGGAGCCCCGAGTTCCCAAGCAGGCGAATAAATAAACCTAGGAGCCCCGAGTTCCCAAGCAGGAGAATATGTAATCCTCGGAGGAATATGTAAGCCGAGGAATCTCAAGTTCGTGAGAATGAGAATATGTAAACCAGGGTATCCTGAGTTTCCCAAGAAGGAGAATATGCAATCCAGGGAGCCCCGAGTTCCCAAGCAGGAGAATATGTAATCCTCGGAGGAATATGTAAGCCGAGGAATCTCAAGTTCGTGAGAATGAGAATATGTAAACCAGGGTATCCTGAGTTTCCCAAGAAGGAGAATATGCAATCCAGGGAGCCCCGAGTTCCCAAGCAGGAGAATATGTAAACCGAGGAATCTCGAGTTTGCGAGAATGAGAATATGTAAACCGATGAATCTCGAGTTCCCAAGAAGGAGAATATGCACACCAGGGACTCCTGAATTCCCTGGAAGAATAGTATGCTAACCACGGAATCCTGAGTTCCCTAGAAAGAGAATATTTAAATCAGAGAGCCCCAAGTTCCAGACCAGGAGAATGAGAATATGTAAATTGGGAAGCCTCTAGCTCCTGAGAAGGAGAGTATGTAAACCATGGAATCCTGGGTTCCTGAGAAGAATATGTAAACTAGGCAATCCCAAGTTCCCAAGAAGAACAATATCTAAACCAGGGGAAAGGGAGACTATGTGGACCAGGGAATCCCAGGTTCCCGAGAAGGAAAGTATGCAAACCAGGGAGCCCTGAGTTCCCTTCTCCAATCATCTAGAACAAATGCAATGACGCGTATCTTATTATGCACACATTTCTAATAATCTATGCCACCAGGGCTATCTTCATTTTATCTATGCCCTACCCTGATAGAAAAGAAACTGTTCTCATTCATTTTTTCCTCTTTCAATGCAGTCACCTGAAAACATATCGTTTATGCACCATGTGCCTTCAGACAGCAGCTATCTGGGCCATGAGATATAGCACTTGAGTGTGCCCCTATCCTTAAATAGTTTATTAAATGGAAGGATTGGGAAACAAGGATTTCGGGCACATAGATTATATAAAATCACTTTTCTCTTACGTCCTCCGACAGTCGCCGCCATCTTCATATTCGTCACAATGGGGTATTAGACTTTGCTCCGTAGGAGTAGCTAGGCAACAGAATATGTCAATATTAAAGCTTTTAACATATCCCCACCCCAGGGGGTGGTCCCCTCAGTCTATACCCTCCTGCTTCCTGTTTCCTGCTTCAGTTTCAATGTCTAGCTTGTCAGGAGTAGCTGGATCTCTCTATGCTGGGGCATTTTGTCTCAGCCTTTATCTTCTTTTTTGATTTTTGTTTGAGTTTTTTCTCTTTCTTTACTTAGCTGTTCTTTTTGTCAGCATTAGTTAGTTCTTCTGATGAAGAGGATTCGTGCGGGCTGGGTCTCGGGCTGATCCCCCTGGTCGCAGGTTGTGGGTCAGTGGCTTCCCAGCCTGCCATCGAGCGTTCAGCCAGGTAACGCTCCTGGCACAATGAACGACCCATCCCTGTTCGGTGCAGGGATGATTGGTGAGGTGGCTACCTCACTGGACGCTGTGCGGTTTCTTAACCCCGATTTTTTGCGTCCTGGATGCGACTCTCCCTGCCTCATGCGCAGCGGCTTGTTCGCCTGTGCGGGTTCCCCACGCCATTAGGAGGTAAGTGTATCTATGTGGGGACCTGTCTGTTGGGGGGGTGTCAGTCTGGGACTGTGTTACCCTGCCTGTGTTTCACACTATTGAAATCCCTGTCTCTCTGGCTGCATTCTGTGGGCTGCAAGGAGGGGGGGGCTGTGCTGCACTGTCTGTGTCAATTTGTGTATGTGTGAACGGCTGTGTGCTGTGGGGCATGATTATTATCATGTTTGGGGCACTTTCAGTGACCGCTGCGGCGGTCTGCCATGTTTTTACATGCTATGCTGTGTTTAGTCCACCTCGCTGAGGTGGAGGAGCGGCGGTTTCGGCGCCATTTTGGCAGCGCTCGCTCCGGCCGCATGGTATCACTGCGGGCGGCCATTTTCTTGTAGCCTTCCATAGGCTTTCATGGAGCGCCCTGTGTTGCATCGCTTCCTCTCCCTGGGTGCACCGATCGAGGCGGCAGCAGCAGCGATGGTCTCTACAGGTTTTTACCTCCCTATCCCTTTATCCTTGCCTGTGTTGAGCCTTTTTCTCCCGGTGGGGGTAAAAATTGTGCCAGTGTGTGTGTGCGGTGGGCAGCGCTCGCCGCGCTTGTTTAAGGGGCAGTTAACCCTTTACTTTCCAGCTTATCATTGGGGCAATGGATTCTCAGGGAAGCGGATTTCCTACCACTTGGTGGGTGACCAAGGGCTGTTTTCCCCCCCAAGGGGGGATTTGGCTGCGGTTGTGTCTAATCTTGCTGCTCAGGTGCTAATGCTTGTGGCTGCTCAATCCACACAACGAACCAGAGTTTTCAATCTCCTCTGATCAGAGGGTGCTGGTGATGGGGCGGCTATAGCTGGGGTCTCCTTATCGGGGTCCCGTTCCTCCCTGGGTCTTGTGGGGTCCGGGGTGGAGTCTGAGGTAGAAGGGGTGGATAATTCTCCACCTGGCTCGCCTGAAGAGCTTGCACTCATGGATGAATTGGTTGCTTCTATCAAGCAAACACTGCGTTTACGGGTTGAACCATGTCCTCCTGCTGCCCTGGCAGCTTATGGGACGCAGAAAGACGCAAGACATCGCAGGTCTTTCCCTGCACTGATGATTTTCAGCGCACTGTTAAGAAACAATGGTGCAATATACGCAAGCCTTTTGCTGTACCAAGTAGGTTCAAGCTGCGTTGTCCTGTCACGGCCGCTTCTGATGAGCGGTGGTGTGTGCCACCTCAGGTGGATCACGCGGTGGCGGTTTTGTATAGGTCCACTGCGATTCCTGCAGAGGATACCCCGGTGTTCCGGGATGCTATGGGCAGGAGGCTGGAGTCTCTTGCCCGTCATTCTTACTCTATTACGGGTTCTATGCTAAAGGCTCTATTTGCTTCGCTTATGGCAGCCCAGGCTGTTGCGAATTGGACGCAGGTACTCAGGCGCGTCCTGGTGGCTGATTCAGCCTCACCGGCGACATTGGATTTGGTGGATCAAATCCATCAGGGTGTCATGTATTTGTGTGATGCGGACCTGGATATAGTACCGTTGGCTGCACGTGTACACAGTGTGGCGGTATTGTCTCGCCGCCTGGTTTGGTTGAAGTGTTGGTCTGTGGACCAATCTTCGCGCAAGACCTTAGCCAATCTGCCCTATGATGGCTCTCGCCTTTTTGGCGAATCCTTGGATGCACTGATAAAGGGGGTCACGGGTGGTGAGAGCACGCTCCTGCCCCAATCCCACCAGGCTAAGGCTGCTCATGGTATGAAGCATGCTTTTTTTCGGCCCTCTCAGGGGTCCTTTCGTGCCTTTCGGTCGCCCTATAGGGGCAAACCATTCATAGGCCAAGGCTCCCAAAAGAAGCCGTGGTCAGGTAAGCATAAGTCCGGCCAGCCCGGATCCGCTGCCCATAACAATGCGGCCTGAAGGGGCGCCCTCACCCAGTTCTGGGGTGGGGGGACGCTTGCTCGGTTTTTCTTCAACCCTGGTTGGCCCGTGTTCGGGACAGGTGGGTTCAGGAAGTCGTTCGTTCTGGTTACAAGATCGAGTTTTCTCTCCCGGCCGGAGAGCAGATTTTTTTCCCTCAGGTGGTTCCGGTGCCTCATCGGGACAGATTTCAGGGGTTCTCTTCCAATCTGTTCACTGTGCCCAAGGAGGAGGGCAGGGTACGTCCAATTCTGGACTTACAGGCTCTGAACCGCTTGTGCGGGTTCGCAAGTTCCGCAAGGAATCCCTGCGGTCGGTGGTGGCTGCCCTGGTTCCGGGGGAATTCATGGCTTCCATCGACTTGAAGGATGCGTGCCTTCACATCCCGTTTTTCGAGGGTCACCAGAGGTGACTGCGATTTGCCATTGCGGAGGATCATTGCCAATTCGTGGCGTTACCTTTTGGTCTCGCTTCGGCTCCACGGGTTTTTTTCGCCAAGGTGCTTGCACCGGTTTCTGGCTTTGTTGAGAGCCCAGGGCATCTCTGTCCTGGGGTATCTGGAAGTTATTCTGGTTCGGTCTGGGACCAGCCAGGGTCTGGAGGAGGACCTGTCCTTCACGATGCTGACTCTCAGGAGTTTGATTGGGCGATTGATTTTCCATAGTCGACGCTGTGTCCGTCGATTCGTCTTCCCTACCTGGGAATGATTCTGGACTCGGTCCAGGCGAAGGTCTTCCTACCGGACGACAAACTCAGGATTCTTCAGGAGAAGTCAGGTCCCTCAGGGACGTTCTGTGCTCGTCACTCCGGACGCGCATGAGATGTCTGGGATTGATGGTCTCGGCTTTCAAGGCGATTCCCTTCGCCCAGTTTCACACGCGGGGTCTCCAAGCGGAGATCCTGTCCAGGTGGGACGGGCGACCGCAATCTCTGGATCCGGATTTCGTTGGGCCATCGCACCAGAAGGGATCTTCTGTGGTGGCTCCAGTCCCCGACGGTGTCAGGGGGCAAGTCTTTTCGTCCTCTCTCATGGACGGTGGTCACCACGGATGCCAGCCTGTCGGGCTGGGGTGGTGTTCTGGGCGTTCTGTCCGCCCAGGGAACTTGGTCGGAGGTGGAATCCTCCCTTCCGGTCAGCATTCTAGAATTGCGTGCGACGAATCTCTGCCTTCAACGTTGGCCGGACAGGCTGCAGGGCTGTCCGGTTCGGGTGCAGACGGACATTGCCACGGCGGTGGCTTACGTCATTCGCCAAGGGGGCACCAAGAGGGCCCGGGTGGCTCGGGAAGTGGCCGACATTCTGTCTTGGGCCGAGACGCATGTCCCGGCGATATCGGCGGTTCACATTCCGGGGGTGGAGAACTGGCGGGCGGATTATCTGATGCCGCCAGTCCCTGGACCAGGGGGAATGGCCCCTCTGTCCGGGTGTTCTCCAAATGTTGTGCGCGACGTGGGGTCTTTCCCGGAGGTGGACCTGTTCGCGTCTCGTCTGAACAGCAAGGTGAACAGGTTCGTGGCAAGGCCACGCGATCCTCGGGCAGACGCGTCAGACGCGTTGGGAGCTCCGTGGCATCAGTACCGACTGATGTATGTGTTTTCACCGTTTCAATTGCTGCCCAGGTTCCTTCGCAGGTTGGTCTCGGAACCAAAACACGGTGATTCTTGTGAAACCGGACTGGCCTCGCCGGTCCTGGTACGCAGACCTCGTGCATTTGGCGGTCGACGCCCCGTGGCGTCTGCCTCTTCGGGAAGATCTCCGGTCTCAAGGGCTGATATTTCATCCTGCCTTGCAGTCGCTGGCTTTGCCGGCCTGGCTGTTGAAACCGAGGTCCTGAGGGATAGGGGTCTCTCCCCTGAGGTCATTCACACTTTGATCAACGCAAGGAATTTTTCCTCGGGGTAGGTCTTTTACCGTATTTCGGAGGCCTATTTTGTCTGGTGTGAGTTCAGGGGGTCTTCACCTCGCCCGTGGTCGGTGTCTGGGGTGTTGTCCTTCCTTCGAAAGGGTGTTGACAGCGTTTGGCGCTGGCTACGATCAAGGGTCAGGTGTCTGCGATGGCCGTTCTTTTTTCAACGTACTATGGCATCTATCTCCTTGATTGGCACTTTTGTTCGGGGGCATCTGGTCCCTCCTAGGAGGGTGCCTCTGCCTCCTTGGGACTGGAATCTTGTTCTGTCCGTGTTACAACATGGTCCTTTTTGAACGGATCGGGTAGATCTCGTTGTCTATGTTGTCCTAGAAGGTCACCTTTTTTGGTGGCGATCAATTCGGCTCGCAGAGTGTCGGAGCTGGCAGCTTGTCCTGCCATTGTCCGTATCTGGTCACTCACTTGGTTAAGGTGGTCTTGCGACCTAGCCCTTCTTTTTTTCCGAAGAGGGTTTTGGAATTTCACCTCAATGAGGACATTGTCTTGCCTTCGCCTTGCCCGAAGTCTAAACATTCGGAGAAGGTGGTGTTGCACTCCTTGGATGCTGTTCATGGCGATTAGGGTTTACCTAAAATCGTCTGAATCTTTTCACAAGTCGGATTCTTTGTTTGTCCTTCCGGGGGTCCTCGGAAGGGCGTAGCGGCGTCGGCTTCTGCCGTCGCCAATTGGTTCAGACAGGCCGTTGAACAGGCCTATGCTTTGCGGGGAAAAGTTTCCCCTATGCCTGTGAGGGCGCACTCTACCAGATCTCTGAGTACGTCTTGGGCCTGTCGTCATGGGGCTTCTGTGGCCCAGGTGTGTAGGGCGGCGACTTGGTCGACCTTGCACACCTTCACTCTGTTCCACAGAGTGAATATTCAAGCATCGGCAGATGCTTCCTTTGGCCGCAAGGTTCTTAGTGCGGAGGTCCCTTAGGGTCCCTGGTTTTGGTCCTTTGGGCTGTTTGGGATTTCTTTGTATCCCTGGGTTATTTGTTTTTTTCCTGGGTTATTGCTCCCGTTGAGCAAATTTTTTCTCGTGTTGCCCAGCTGGTTTCCTTCCTTTGGTAAGGTTACTTTCTTTGATGTGGAGACTGCGTTGCCTTTAGGCGCGGCTGCGTTTCCCACCCCTCATGTTTGCACTGCTTTGGGACGTCCCCATTGTGACGAATATGAAGATGGCGGCGACTGTCGGAGGACGTAAGAGAAAACGGAATTTTTGTAAAATCTTACCTGTAAAATTCCTTTCTCTGAGTCCTCCGACAGTCGCCGCCCCCGCCCCTCTTTTGGGGTTTAGGTACTCTACTGCTATTCCACTGAAACTGAAGCAGGAAACAGGAAGCAGGAGGGTATAGACTGAGGGGACCACCCCCTGGGGTGGGGATATGTTAAAAGCTTTAATATTGACATATTCTGTTGCCTAGCTACTCCTACGGAGCAAAGTCTAATACCCCATTGTGACGAATATGAAGATGGCGGCGACTGTCGGAGGACTCATAGAAAGGAATTTTACAGGTAAGATTTTACAAAAATTCAGTTTAAAGAATCATTTAAAATCATAAAGAAATACAGGCAGGTAATTATGTATTGAGGACCAGACCAACGAATGGTCTGTGTTGTAGTGTATCCTAATTCATGAGATAGTAGACAATGATTTACATACAATTCAAGGTATGAAACAGTTTGTAGTCATATGATTCTCAAAGCTATATACTTGGTATCAGAAGATTCCTGCCGACGGATACCCGAAAAGTAAGGTGCCGGTCAACAGGGTCAACTGAGATCGTAGTCTAGCTTTCACCGTACAATATTTGACCTTTGCTCAACATGTTTCGCTTTCTTAGGAAAAAGCTTCGTCTGGAGCATATCATTTGACTTGTCTGCATGAAAAATATGACAATGTTTAGACAGATTTGCATATACATTACATTGTTTGTACATAATTATACATCAGTTTTCATTATTATTTCACATAAATACATTACATGTATACACAGGTCCTTATATTTTGTATCAACACAATATATCATTGAGTATTGAGTTACATCTAGAGTCCGGGGAGGTTGTAGGGAGCATGGAGCAGCCAATAGTGAGCGTATGTGGGGACCCACACCGTATCTTCATTTTAACCATAGTGTATCTATGTTACAGATTTTATGAAGGAAAGGAGGAATACATACCTGTACATTATGTAGTAAGGCACATATCTCAAATTCCGTAATTTTTAACGAGGAGGACTGTTGTGCGTTTTAGAGAGCTCATATATTGGCACCTAAGTAGTTACATAGGAGTGAGGATAGTCACTCTATGTTCAATATCTGGGTAGAAAAAGAGTTTTTTCAAAACAGATTATATATATATATTTGTAATGTCCCTTGAAGTAAAAAGTATAGGTTTTCCAGGTATGCAAACACTACGTGTTGAAACTTTATAGAATGATACATGTGCTGCATGCATATATATTAAATAAAGTAAAGAGCACAGTAAGGACCATTCATGTGCCCAGATTGAATAGAAATCCACAGAGGTGTTAAGTAATTCAGATAAAGAAAAAACAGAAATTTATCTTATAGGAAGGGCCACATACATACAAGTATATGTTGCTCCCTCAGACACCACAGGGACACTCAAAATACCACATGCATATTCCATTGATTTATATTTAATCGATCGTTAGAAGGGATATAAGTAGCGTTCCTTCCCCCAGAGCTTAACAGCCCATAAATAGAGTCCCATGGTAGTATCCAATTTAGTACATGCATGTTTGTAAAGGAGTAACCCGAGGTGTATGTGAACAGAGTAGGTGCCTCATAGTACCTAGTATTAATGCATATGCAACAGGTATCCCAGAAAAACAGGAAGGGAATAGAATGCCCAGGAGTATAGTAAGTGCACATAGGGTAGAAGTGCCAGGAATGGTTTATTTAAATGCTCACCAGACACTGTGTAGGAGGGAGCCTATTATGTAGAGCATATCTCCTATGGTCATTTAAACGCTGTAGAACGAGGTAAAATTGGGATGTAAAGACCGGCTCATAAGCAATGTAATAGAAAGTGCCTAAAGAGCGCATACTGGTGTGTAGTGGACTTACCCCGTGCCGAGCTTCTCCAAAGTTCATACAGTCCTCACCGGATGGGGAACCGCCGCCATACAAGGGTGCGTATCCGGCGCCCTTAAAATGGCGTGGATCCCGGGCGGTTCGTCACATGACGTCGCCGCCCCGGCCACTCAGACTGGACGTCGCGATCAAGCCAGTGCGGGGACCCCCCCGCAGAAGCTCACCGCTATGTCACGGGGGTGATTGGACTACGGAGAAACAGGATCTGCCTCCATAGTCCGCTCAGGTGCCGCAGGAAGTTCCGCCCTGACGGGGCGGAGCCGCACTGCGGCTTATCTGGCCGCACATATCTCACTAATTGTGGCAGATCTCCCTCGCTACCCCACAGTGCCCCCACAGGCTCGATCAGCAACTGCACAGAAACTGCATGCCTGTAATAAAAACAGAAACTGAATACAATCAATTTAACATTTTAAAAGCACATATTTATTCAGGTTACAAACTTCTGGTGAACCAGGAGGTACACACCAATAATGTATTTGTTTTTTCAAAGATAATTCATCCTTATTTTCTTATTTATATTTATCTCTATTTTTATTTTATTTTCATTTTCCTTTCCCTTTGGGTATAACTGGGAGTTTAGGCAAAAAAACCCTCCCCTCAAAAAATATGTATTAATTCTTGAAAATGGAATGGGCTCAAAAACTTAATTTCCATTGAATAATTTGGGATGTTCTCCCCTTTTCTCCCCTCTACTGGGGGAATGGAAATAGAGGAAAGTTTCAAATAATGGGCAGCAAGCCCCATCCTTCCATTAGGGCAATCACTACAATATTAAGTGATAGAATACCCTTACCATCTCATCTATAATATAAAGAAAAAATATAAAGAAAATAAAGAAAATAAGGATGAATTATCTTTGAAACAAGACTTTACAATCACTTTAAGGCCCCTTTCACACTGATAAGTTTTTCTTGCGTTTTTACCTTGCAAGAAAAACGCAAAAAAAAATGTTCCCCTTAAATCCTATGGGACTTTTCACACTACTGCGCTGTGGGTGCGTTGTATTTTGAAAAGTCCTGCATGCTGCATCTTTGGTGCATTTTTAAAAACGACACCAAAAACGCAGCCTCTTATTGGAATCAATGGAAAATGAGGCAAAATCACATTAAAAACCCACCACGATTTGTGTTGTTGGTGCGCTTTCGAGTCACGTATCCATTTTTCACAGGTGCAGGCAACCCAAAAACGCACCTGAAACATATCTGAAACAACAAAATCACTGAAAAACACACCACGATTTATGTTTTTGGTGCGTTTTTGAGTCACATGTCCATTTTTCAAAGGTGCAGGCAACCCAAAAACGCATCTGAAACAGCAAAATTGCGGTAAAAACACACCACAATTTGTGTTTTTGGTGCATTTTTGGGTCACATGTTTATTTTTCACAGGTGCAGGCAACCCAAAAACGCACCTGAAACATATCTGAAACAACAAAATCACTGTAAAAACACACCACGATTTGTGTTATTGGTGCTTTTTTGAGTCGCGTCCTTTTTTCACAGGTGCAGGCAACCCAAAAACGCATCTGAAACACAGCAACATCGCGGTAAAAATGCACCACAATTTGTGTTTTTGGTGCATTTTTGAGGTACATGTCTATTTTCCACAAGTGCAGGCAACCCAAAAATGCATCTGAATTCTATGTCAGGCGGATGCGGTGGACCTTCCCCTGGTAGCAGGGGAGGGCGGTACATTCTTCCTGGGCATTCAACTATATGCTGATCTGGTGTTTTACTTTGTTGCTAGATGTACATTATCTCACTGTGCATGTGGTACTTTATTGACATATGTGTACTGTTGTTTATCGTCTCCGCTGTTGTTCCTTCTTCTATATTTGAAAAAAAAAAAAAAAACGCATCTGAAACACAGCAACATTGCGGTAAAAATGCACCACGATTTGTGTTTTTGGTGCATTTTTGAGGTACATGTCTATTTTTCAAAGGTGCAGGCAACCCAAAAACGCACCTGAAATGCATCTGAAACACCGCAAAATTGCAGTAAAAATGCATATGCATTTTTTCCTACAATTTTGCTGCAAAGCAGTGTGAAAGGGCCCTAATTGAACAAGCGGAAGATAGAAGCTGATTGGCTACCATGTAGAGCTGCGCCAGATTTTGCACTCTCCCGTTTTAGTAAATCATCCCCATTGGTTTACCTACAGCCCTAATTCCACAATAAGCGATAGCGGGATCACTGTCCTGCTTGCATACATAAAATAATAAATTCATAGAGCGACATTTTATCTAATCTCATGGTTTGGCCGGTGTGACTGCAGGTAGTATGTTCTCAGATCTACCAGGGATCATGTTGTACATGGCTAACTCCTATCACTAACTAAATATACGTTCTTTATTTTGTTTTCCAGGCCTTTGAGGATCTGAGCAAACTAATGGAAAAGGTACGCTGAAACATTAATGTGTACGTGTGAGTCCATGTCCAGCACAGCCATTTCCTGTCAGCACAGTAGTGAAAGATGGTTGTCTTCATTATTTTTACAGGCCAAGGAAATGGTAGAACTGTCCAAATCGATAGCTAACAAAATCAAAGACAAACAAGGGGACATCACAGAAGATGAGGTATGAGAGAGTGTGTGCACACATGGCCTGCCAGGTATAACTGGGAAGATAAACAGCACCGTATTTTTATATGGACTCTTTCCAGGGAAAACATAAAGGTTGTGTCTGCACCTGTCATGTCTCCGGATATCGTATATATTGTGTGTACTGTTCATATTAATATTGGGATTTCTATAAAATTGCGATTCTCATCCTATATAGTCTGTTTGTCCAGGTTAACAATGTAGGCCTCATGTAGGCAAGAGTCTGAATCAGTTTTTTTCTTTCATGTTTGCAGCACATGAAATAGAGACATTGATGATTGCGGTGGGCATTGAAAATGTTCCTATTTTTATTTTATGGATCTCGTATTAATATGAAAGTCATGGTGCAGGAATGAACCTGAGCTTTTCCCACAGAAGGCAAGGCAGCAGGTTTACTTCAAAGCTGGCCCCCGCAGAAGGCAGCACAGTGACTTTTGCGAGGTTCACACTGCTGCAATCTGATTTTGATCAGACTTTTAGGCACCTTTCACACTTGTGCGACTTGTCCTGCGATTTGGGGCTGCAAAGTTGCATGACAAGTCGTACTCCGTGATTTCAAATGAGTACCGTTCATATCTGTGCGACTTCAAGTTGCAATGGCTTCAAAGTAGTCCCTGCATTACTTTTGTCTGACTTTGATGCGTTTTGAGGTCCATAGACATAGGCATTCCTTTAAATCCAGGCAAAATCGCACAAGTGTGAAAGGGGCCTTAGTGTGATTATGTAGCGCAATTTGAATGCTACTTTGATTCTACTTGGAAGTGGTTTGCGTAATCCATGGGGCCTGAAATTGTGCTAGCAAAGTAGTACAGGAACCTTTTCCAAAATTGCGTGTGCTGAGTTGCATTGATGTAAATAGGGAAACACTGAATGTGACTTCCGCTGTCATGCTTCTGTGCTGTGCTACTCAAGTCGCATTTGCAATTGCACTAGTGTGAACAGAGCCTAAGGCCCCTTTTACACTGGTCGCTCCGTCGGTGGGCTCAGTTTTTCTCAGCGGGGGATCGATCCACCGATCCCCCGCTGATTATTTTTATTCCCAATTATTGAAGCCTTTGAATCAGAATGACAGCCAGACAGTTAAGATCCTCAGTAGCAGAGGTCAGCTCTGCATTTAGAGAATGGATTTGTGACCTTCTGGTGAGACAGTTTAGAGCCGACCGCAGAGATTTTTAAACTTATTTGAAAATCTCTACAGCCAGTTTGAATTTTTGGATTTACTTTTCCTTCTTGCCATATGACAATATAATCATGTATTGTGTTTTTATATTTTCAGACTATTCGGTTTAAATCCTACCTCTTGAGCATGGGCATTGCCAATCCAGTGACCCGGGAAACTCATGGATCGGGCACTCATTACCACATGCAACTGGCAAAGCAGCTGGCCACAATGTTACAAAACCCATTAGAGGTTCGTTATTTAAATTTTAATTTATATATGTTATATATTCAACGCTGCATCATCTCCATATGTTTTTTTATTTTCCAGGAACGAGGGGGTATAATGTCTCTTACAGAAGTATACTGTCTAGTTAACAGAGCCAGGGGTATGGAGGTATGTATGGTGTATGGAAAGTGTCCATTGTCTCCTTATCTGGTTCATATAACTTGATTTCAAAGTATGACATCCCAACAGATTGAAAAGAAGCCACTCTCTTTTATTTTATTTTTGTTTTCATTTCATCTTTTTTTATTTTCAGAGATTATAATACAAAACAGAGCCTATTGGGCATACCCAAACTCACCAATAACCAATATACAGTGCCTTGGGAACGTATTCGGGCCCCCTTGAACTTTGCGACCTTTTGCCACATTTTAGGCTTCAAACATAAAGATATAAAACTGTAATTTTTTGTGAAGAATCAACAACAAGTGGGACACAATCATGAAGTGGAACGAAATTTATTGGATATTTCAAAATTTGTTAACAAATAAAAAACTGAAAAATTGGGCGTGCAAAATTATTCAGCCCCTTTACTTTCAGTGCAGCAAACTCTCTCCAGAAGTTCAGTGAGGATCTCTGAATGATCCAATGTTGACCTAAATGACTAATGATGATAAATAGAATCCACCTGTGTGTAATCAAGTCTTCGTATAAATGCACCTGCACTGTGATAGTCTCAGAGGTCCGTTTAAAGCGCAGAGAGCATCATGAAGAACAAGGAACACACCAGGCAGGTCCGAGATACTGTTGTGGAGAAGTTTAAAGCCGGATTTGGATACAAAAAGATTTCCCAAGCTTTAAACATCCCAAGGAGCACTGTGCAAGCGATAATATTGAAATGGAAGGAGTATCAGACCACTGCAAATCTACGAAAACCTGGCCGTCCCTCTAAACTTTCAGCTCATACAAGGAGAAGACTGATCAGAGATGCAGCCAAGAGGCCCATGATCACTCTGGATGAACTGCAGAGATCTACAGCTGAGGTGGGAGACTCTGTCCATAGGACAACAATCAGTCGTATACTGCACAAATTTGGCCTTTTTTTGGAAGAGTGGCAAGAAGAAAGCCATTTCTTAAAGCTATCCATAAAAAGTGTCATTTAAAGTTTGCCACAAGCCACCTGGGAGACACACCAAACATGTGGAAGAAGGTACTCTGGTCAGATGAAACCAAAATCAAACTTTTTGTCAACAATGCAAAACGTTATGTTTGGCGTAAAAGCAACACAGCTCATCACCCTGAACACACCATCCCCACTGTCAAACATGGTGGTGGCAGCATCATGGTTTGGGCCTGCTTTTCTTCAGCAGGGACAGGGAAGATGGTTAAAATTGACGGGAAGATGGATGGAGCCAAATACAGGACCATTCTGGAAGAAAACCTGATGGAGTCTGCAAAAGACCTGAGACTGGGACGGAGATTTGTCTTCCAACAAGACAATGATCCAAAACATAAAGCAAAATCTACAATGGAATGGTTCACAAATAAACATATCCAGGTGTTAGAATGGCCAAGTCAAAGTCCAGACCTGAATCCAATTGAGAATCTGTGGAAAGAACTGAAAACTGCTGTTCACAAACGCTCTCCATCCAACCTCACTGAGCTCGAGCTGTTTTGCAAGGAGGAATGGGCAAAAATTTCAGTCTCTCGATGTGCAAAACTGATAGAGACATACCCCAAGCGACTTACAGCTGTAATCGCAGCAAAAGGTGGTGCTAAGGGGGCTGAATAATTTTGCACGCCCAATTTTTCAGTTTTTATTTGTTAAAGTTTGAAATATCCAATAAATTTCGTTCCACTTCATGATTGTGTCCCACTTGTTGTTGATTCTTCACAAAAAATTACAGTTTTATATGTTTGAAGCCTGAAATGTGGCAAAAGGTCGAAAAGTTCAAGGGGGCCGAATACTTTCGCAAGGCACTGTACATAGAAACATGAGTAACCCCACTATTCTACTCCGTTAACTGATTTTTTTATTCTTTTTTTTTTAAATCAAACTTTATTAAAGTTTTTCAGGACAATACAGGCATACATGAAAAATATAACGTAGCTTCCAACATGGAGACTAGCCAAATAATACAATACAATACTGTCAAAAAAATTTAGGAGGAGGATAAGGTGAAATCGACCTAAACAAAGCATATGTATGACCTGTAGGGGGGGAGGGGGTGGCGGAGAGGTGGGGGAGGGGAAGGAAGGAAAGGAGGGAAAGGGATGGGAGGTATTAGCGGGGGTGGTGGTAAAGGGGGGAAGAGAAAAAGTCAGATGAGGTGGGAGAAGAGGTGAGGAAAGGGGAGGGGGTGTATAAGAAGGGGGGGGGGCACGTCATTTGTAATATGATGAAAAGTCAACATCAACACATATAACAAATAAGAGCAAAGCTGTGGTCAAGTGCAGGTCCTATTGAACAATGATTCGAGGCAATACCCTAAAAAAAAAAGACCCGAGAGTGGGCCTAAGCACAAATATACCATCAGTACATCTATGGGGGGGGTTAAGCACCAGAGACGAAGGCTGTCATTGGAGGTCAAGGAAGAGTGCACTACATTATGTTGCAAAGGTAATGGAAGAAACGGTGGACCCGGGAGGGTCAGTAATCAAGGAGTGAGCGTTGCACTAGTCCCGTAACATATAAGTACTAGGGTTTTCGAGGTTCGCTTGGAGGAGTCAATGTAGAGTGGGCCAGGGGAATGGCTGTGGACCAGAGCAGAGGGCCCAGGTGGAGAGGACCGTTCCACTGTATTTGCAGACCGAGGGACCAGGCCCCGTGGAGAGACCTGTGTTGAAGGGTATTTTTCCACGTACGCAGTCCATTTGTCCATCAACCGCGGGTTGGGGTGTGGAGAGTGGCAGGAGTCCAATAGATCCCTTCCCAGACGTTTTAGTTCCATGAGTACCTCAGCAATCGTAGGAGGGGAGGTAAATATCCACTTGTTGAGGATGGCCCTTCTGGCCAACATAAAGAATGTAGAGAGCCACGGTCTATGTTGTACCATCAGAGAGCATTGAGAAGTAGTAAGAGACAAAACTTGACCATCTAAAAGTCCAAAGAGCAGCATTAAAGGGTTATGGATGATAGGTAAGCCCGTGAGAGAGGAAGCAAAAGACTCAATCTCACTCCAGAAATTAGCAATAGTTGGACAGAACCACAACCTGTGTGCTAAAGTGGGCCTATGAGCCAGACCCCATGAGCATTTGTACGGGACATTTGAAGTTGTTGAGGTTGAGAAGGGTGTATAGGCCCTGTGTATGATTTTTAATTGCTGTTCCCTCCAAAATTCATTGACCACATATTTCCGTGTGGTATGATATCCTTTAAGAATATGAAGTTGGAGGTGGTCATAGTGGAAGTCTTTGGACCAAGGTGAAGGTGGTGGAGGGTCCCGCTGTGAGAGTCTGTAGGACTGGAGAGGCCTGTAAATGTTCGAAATGCTCAACTTCGGAAGGTCCAGGAAGTTGTCGAGGAGTGAGCTAGAAAAACGTTTCCATTTATCTTGACACAATCGGGTGACAAAAGCAATCGATTGGCGTAAATGTAGAAAATGACTGGATGGGATGAGGTAAGTGTTAGTGACCATGTCCGTGGGAAGGGGGTTGCCCGTTCCCGGGTCAAAAAGCTGGCAGAAAAATTTTAAACCGTTGCTCGGCCAGAGGGAGTAGGCCGAATATTCCCGAGGATGCGGGAACTGGGGATGACCGGCAATAGGTAAGAACCTGGTTATGGTGGGAGAGAGATTCAACAATTTGCAAGTTTCCCTTCATGCCACAATTGTATCTCTGAGCAGGCAATTAGATCTAAGGACAGGTGGGATAGAGGCCAGTGAGCAATGTAGAAGAGCTCCCAACGAAAGGGGAGCCACCATACTTGATTCAATTTGATAATTAGAATACCTCGAAAGACCTGAAACCCAGTCCATCCCAAAACGGAGGAGGCATGCGATATTGTAAAGTCTTACATCTGGGAGATTTACCCCCCCCCCCAAAACGTTTTGGAAGGGACATTTTAGTAAGGGAGATACGGGGGCGTTTTTTTCTCCAAAGAAAAACCTGTAATGCGCGATACAGCAGCTGGGTGTCCTTGTGCTTCAATAGCAAGGGTATGGTTTGGAGAGGATGTAAGAGTTTGGGGAAAGACATCATTTTATAAAGATGGCATCTGCCGAGGAGAGAAAGAGGTAGTTCCGACCACGCTTCCAACTGGGAAATGATCTTTTTGATGGCAGGGGGGAAATTTAAAGTGTAAACGGAAGAAGGGGTTTTACCGATGTTGATCCCGAGGTATTTTATGTGGGACTTTGCAATTTGGAAAACTGAGTTTTGTGCCCAAGGTGGAGACCTCACGTGAAAAAGGGGGAGGATTTCGCTCTTATTAAAATTGATCTTTAGCCCTGAGCAGATCCGAAAGTTTGTGAATATGTTGTGGATGCAAGGGATATCGGTGGACGGTTGGGAGGTAAAGATGAGAATATCATCTGCGAACATTGCCGTCCGAACTGATTTTAATAGTTGTTTACCTACATTCTGTCTTTACATAGAGACTCCGTATGTGTATACAGGCCCACTGCGGGGGTGGTCCGATCTAGGCGGTCACACTAGCTCCACAGCAAGTCCGCACACTCATCGACCCCTTAGGCCTGGTGTTGCGCATTATTCTTTGTCTAGTTTTTCCATTCCTCTCCTCCGTAGGACAGAACCAAAGATACCTAGACTTACTTCATCTCTTTACAATACCCACCAGGGGTATTGTATATCTACTATACATAATATATTTCTTTAAGATCATTCGTTACCTATAGAGGAAAGTGTAGATAGAGGGGAAGGACCACACATGTATGGTAAGGGTCTGCTCGATTCAAGATAAAAGCCATGTCTCTGTAAATTGATATCACTTATGGGGGTGCACTGCAGAGCCCCTTTGATTTAACAAATCACTCTACTTTATAAAAGCCCAAAGTAAACCCAGCATGTTACCCAGCACAAAGCTAATCCACCTGTTGTCCTAACGTGTTTGTGGGACAAGACGCCGCTCAATCCAACCCAGTGCTTCAGATGTGGATATGGCTGTGTATGGCCTCACAGAGGGGCTTGGTCACAGAGGTGGGGCAGATGAGCAGGACAAAGGTTTATATGAGAGCATCATTAGTCGTGAAGGGAGAAAAATAGGGATGAAATTATGATGAAAAATGAAGGAAAATCTAAGATAAAGTGTGGACAACAGGGTGTTGATTTTATTCTTTTTTTTTTTTTTTTTTATCATTTTCCATCTTTTTTATTTCACTTTTCATATAATGTTTTTTTATCATTTTCACATTGATACACACTCACCGCCCATTTTATTAGGTACACCTGTTCAATTGCTTGGTAACACAAATTGCTAATCATCCAATCACATGGAAGCAACTCTATGCATTTAGGCATCTAGACCTGGTGAAGGCAACTTGCTGAAGTTCAACCTGAGCTTTAGAATGGGGAAGAAAGGGGACTTTCGAAGTAGCATGGTTGTTGGTGCCAGACAGACTGGTCTGAGTATTTGAAAAACTGCTGATCTACTGGGATTCTCACCCACAACCATCTCTCTGGTTTACAGAGAATGGTCCAAAAAATGGAAAATATCCAGGGAGTGGCAGTTGTGTGGATGAAAATTGTTGATGTCAGAGGAGAATGGGCAGACTGGCTTGAGATGATAGAAAGGGAACAGGAACTCAAATAACCACTCGTTACAACCAAGATATGCAGAATACCATCTCTGATTGCACCATACATCGAACCTTGAAGCAGATGGACTACAGCAGCAGAAGACCACACGGGTGCCACTCCTGTCAGCTAAGAACAGGAAACTGAGGCTACAATTCGCACATGCTCACCAAAATTGGAAAGTAGAAGATTGGAAAAACGTTGCCTGGTCTGATGAGTCTCGATTTCAGCTGCAACATTCAGATTGTAGGGTCAGAATTTGATGTAAACCAAATGAAAGCATGGGTCCATCTTGCCTGTAGGTCTACGTCGCTGGAAGGAATCGAGCCACTTTGCCGCAGTACAGTCAACGTGACTGGTCGGCAAGTGGTTAAACACCACAGCCTACCTGAGTATTGTTGCTGACCATGTCCTTCCCTTTATGACTACAGTGTCCCCATCTTCTGATGGCTCCTTCCAGCAGGATAATGCCCCATGTCACAAAGCTCAAACCCTCTCACCACTGGTTTCTTGAACATGATAATGAGATCACTGTACTCCAATGGCCTCCACACTCACCAGATCTCCATCCAATAGAGCATCCTTGGAATGTGGTGGAACGGGAGATTCACCTCATGGATGTGCAGCCCACAAATCTGCAGCAACTGCGTGATACTATCATGTCAATATGGACCAAAATCTCAGAAGGAATGTTTCCAGCACCTTATTAAATCTATGCCACGAAGAATGAAGGCAGTTCTAAAGGCAAAAGTGGGTCCAACCCAATACTAGCAAGTTGTACCCAATAAAGTGGCCGGTGAGTGTATATTCTCTCTTACATACTTTCTCTTCTATTTTCCATCCTTTTTTGTTTTACATCATTATTTCATCACTTAAAAAATAAAAATAAATCATTATTCGTTGCATTGACATTTCATTTAATGCCTTTTACTTTTTCCTTCCTGAAACCTGATCCATTTATCTCTATCACACACACATGTTTATTTTTCTCTCTTCACGACCAATGATGCTCACATAAACCTTTGTGCTGCTCATCTTCCCCACCTCTGTGCCCAAGCTTCGCCAGGCGAGGCGAAACATGTCAAGGGGCATAACTGGAGCAGCGCCGGCTGAGGCCATACACAGCCATAACCACACCCGAAGCACTGGGTCAGTTTGAATGGCATCCTATCCCACATATGTCCACACTTCTGACTTAGTGCCTGACGCCCGCTTCCACTTTCTGAATACCGGTAGGGACACCTGTTATCCTCCAGCTTTGATTGGCGCTCCAAGTTTACACATGATCACAGTGCTGTTCTAACGCATTTCATTTCACAAGGAAGTGGAGCACCTAGCGTAATGAAATGCGTGAGAGAAGGCGAATTAGCCTTGTGCTCTAAATAATATCAATAATGAGTTACTCTGGTGTTTTATGAAGGAGAGATTTAATGATTGTTTGCAGGTCAGAAGCCGGCTGCCTTATTCTTTTACCTTTTAGTACACATACCTTTTTTACTGTGGGCCTTCAGTTCAGTCACTAATGTCATGGACCCTCTTCCTTCGATGCTGCCCAAGTCCTGAATGTTGCAGAGATTGTGCCTTGTAGTCACAAAAAAACAGGAATGGAGCCAACCTCCAAAAGTCCAGAGTACATTTAATAACATCATCCGATATTCCCGACAGCCAAAGTCCACCGTCTCCTTTTACGCGTTTCACTCCTTCAGGAGCTTAGTCAGAGCGTCTCTGTGACTAAGCTTCCTATGGAGGGAAACTCATAAGAGGAGCAGATGAACTTTCCTCTATTGGATGTTTTAATAAATGTACTTTGAACTTTTTGAAGTTGAGTGGCTCCATCCTTGTTTGTTTTGTGATAAGATATAAGCATGTACATTATACGGTTTAAAAGTGTGTCCCAAAATTCCAATTGTGTACATTAGATATGATATGCCGACTGCCTAACGACGATTTACGTCGGCAGTCAGCCGCTCACAGGCAAAGTGACGTAGGTCTACGTCGCTAGCCTGTGAGGCTCTAGGGAGCGAGCGAGCGCGCGCTCCCGCTCGCTCACAGACCCCCCCCCCCAAGCGAGTGACCGGCAGACCCGATGTCCGCCGGTCACTCGCGATCGTCTGTTACACCGGGGAAAAGGCAGGCGGCTAATGTAAACAAAGCCGCCTGTCATTCTCCCCTGTGTAACAGCACAGATCAAACGTTCCTGCCATGTAGGACCGTTGATCTCTGCTGTTACACACACAGCCACATCCAATCACAGTTAGAATCACGCCCCTAGGGACACACTTAACCCCTCCTTCTCAAATAAAGTTAACCCCTTCCCTGCCAGTTTAATTTTTACAGTAACAGTGCATATGTATAGCACTGATTACTATAGTAATGTCACTGGTAACCCCAAAAGTGTCAAAAATGTCAGTCAAGGGTCCGATCTGTCTGCCGCAATGTCGCAGTCCCGCAAAAAAAATCGCAGATCGCCACCATTACTCGTTAAAAAAAAAAAAAAACAATAAAAATGACAAAAATCTTTCCCTTAGTTAGTAAACACAATAACTTTTGCGCAAACCAATCAAAATACACCTTTTGCATTTTTTTTTTACCAAACATATGTAGCAGAAAACAAATTGGCCTAAAATGTTAAAAAATTTAGATTTTTACATTTTTTTTGGGGGGGAAATTTCATATAAATAAATGTGAAAAATATTGTTATTTTTGCAAAATTGTCGCTCTATTTTTGTTTATAGCGCATGATCAAAAAATCGCACAGGTGATCAAAAACCACCAAAAGAAAGCTCTGTTTGTGGGGAAAAAAGGACGTCAATTTCATTTGGGTACAGCGTCGCACAACTGCGCAATTGTCCGTTAAAATCACGCAGTGCCGAATCGCAAAATAGGGCCTGGTCAGGAAGGGGGCAAACCCTTCCGGGGCTTAAGTGGTTAATATATAAGTAAAATCTAGCAAGATTTGGTGTATTGTGTATGTCTGCCCTGGCAGATACAGGAGGCATCGAGTTAGGAAGGGCTCCTGGATAAAAGCATTTGCATATCTGTGTCTACCACCATTGATAAATAGTATGCTAAATCTTTTTGAAAAAAAGCTTTCACAGTGAATGAAAGTGAAGGTAAGCCCTCGTTCACATTGGAGCAATTTGTCATGTGATTTTGACAGGTCAAATTGTATGACAAGTCGCAGCCTATTTACGACAATGGCACCATTCCAATCGGTATGACACCGATTAAGTCGCACAATTTCAAAGCTGGGTTCAATGTGTACCAGGGTGGATTTGATATAAATCAACTCGATTTAAATCACAGATTTTAACCACTTTACCACCGGAGGATTTTGCTGTCACTTTTTGCGATTCAGCGCTGTGCGACTTCAACTGACAATTGTGCGGTCGTGCGACGCCGTACCCAAACTAAATTTACGTCCTTTTTTTCCCACAAACAGAGCTTTCTTTTGGTGGTATTTGATCACCTGTGCGATTTTTACTTTTTGCGCTATAAACAAAAAAAGAGCGTTTATTTTGAAAAAATAACAATATTTTTAACAATTTTTTATATGAAATTTGTTTACACACAGCGGGCGGATCTCCAGACTCGATCCCCGACGATCGGGTAAGAGCAGCGGCGATCGCCGCTGCTCCTCCCCTGGCCCGACTCCCGCTGTGAATGAAAACAGCGGAAGCGAGCCTCCGGCGGCGCGCAAGCGCCGCCCAGAAGGGGGAGTGTCTGACGACGTAGTACTACGTCGTCAGACGATAACGAGCCACTCTGCCGCAGTAATATTACTGTGAGCAGTCGTAAAGTGGTTAAACAGCAACTGTCATCTCTGTCTCGCAGCGGCTCCTCCTTTGACCCGCTGTTGACCCAACAGTCCTATTCACTTTAATGGGACAGCTGGTGATGCAGGAGTAACACAACAGAGGGACGTGGCGGCAACAGGTGAGTGGATGCCCACTAACAGGCGCTGCCATGATGGATCTGAAATGACAAGTGCTCTTTAAATGTAAGGACTTACTTATGCTGGTAGTTAGAATCTTTAATATTTGCAAGCAAAAAGAAGGATTTCTATTTAGAATAATAAGCTGTCAGGTTAGTAAAACAGCGATATCAGAACCAATTCAATCATACAGTTTGTAGTGTACATAGATTTGCAAAACAATGGGATAAAGAAATATTCTTGAACTTTATCTTATGGTTACTGTGACATTTTGTGAATGCGTCAATGCAGTGCATGTTATCTCAGCTTGCAGAGCTTGGATTCATTCAATGAGTTTACCAAAAATGTAAATGTTGCAGAATATGCTGCCTCATGCTACATAACTAAGCTCCATTTCATGCTGAATAAAACCAATTGTTAATGTATCTTAAATAGAAAACTATCTTTAGATAGATTTTTACTCCAAGAGCATTTTATTAAAATTAATTTGATAAAAAGTTTAAAAAAATCTGTTTCTTTTTTTTTTTTAAATCATTGATTTTAATCCACCCTGATGTAAACGAAGGCAAAATCAATAATTCTGAGTCACCACCAGAACAGGAACTGAGGAAAAATTTAGAATGAGCCACAGGCAAAAAAAATAGCTGATAGCAGGTTTAACCCTTCCCATACTGTATCCAAAGTAAAACAAAACAAAAAAAAATGTCTTTGGATATACAGCAGTGTTTCTCAGTTTTACCTGAGTTCCATGCTACTGAATTACAGAACACCTTCTCCCTGAAAGTTATGGAGCTGAAGGGGGGGAGGTGTTCTGTAGTCTAGATCGTGACAAAATGGTCTGTCCGAAACATGTATTACAATATTCATATTCAATCCCAATCACTCCTAACTTGTTCACTTTAAAATCACTCCCTCACAGGCTGTATGGGAACTAATTATAATATTTTTTGTACGGAGTACTAGTTTAGTACCATCATTTTATAGGTACATGTTGGGGAACTTTCTAAGACATTTTTAGAATTTCATAGTAAAGAGTTTTTAATGTGACTTAACACAGAGGGAGAATTCAAGTCTTAAAATAGACAAGTGTTGAATAAATGTTGCTCTCTTGCAGTTGCTTTCTCCGGAGGATCTTGTAAACGCCTGCAAAATGTTTGAATCTCTGAAGCTTCCTGTGCGGTAAGAAACCTGACATTTCCTCCTGTGCCTTTTTACTATGGCCTTTGTTTTCTGCATGCAGCCTGTACTCCAAATCTCCCAATCTCTGGCTATTTTCCTTTCTGTATGACAAATAAAATTTCTTGTATGAAGATCGTGTGCAAAACCTTAAGTAACACTTCCTCTCTCTTTTTAATTTGAATAGTAGTGTACAATGTATACCTGTGGGCTCTAATTTGATTTCTCTCTGCATTACAGGCTGCGTATTTTTGATAGTGGCGTCATGGTAATCGAACATCAGTCTCACAATGAAGAGGAAATGGTTGCTGCTGCTTTAGAAACGGTACGATGGCCAGTCATGGCTGTTATATATCTGGAGGTTTTCTACCCTTTCACCTAAAGAGGAAGTAAACTGCAAGGTTATTTATTTACTGACCTGCAAAGTAAAGCCATGATGTGCAAGTATACATCGCATACTAGCACATGTGAAACTTACCTGCAAAGGAAGCCCTCTACAGATGCGTTGTCACCGCTGGAGGTTGCATCTATCCTCGCCCGTCTTCCTTCCGGGTCAGCGGACTCCGGCTGTGTGACTGGCTTACCTACAGGTGCAATTAATGTATGGGAGTTTAAAACCACTTTAAAGCGGAACTAAAGGCATTTAAAAAAAAAACTTACGAGCAGAGAGGCTATTTATTGCAAAAGAAACATGCAATGTCTCTTCCACAGTAAAATACTCCTACCTGCCTGCTCGCAGTCTTCTATGGCATGTAAACTGAGCTGCGTGGTCCTTGTGTGCCAGGATGACTGACTCCTGTGCATACCCAGGAGTTAGATCACCCCGCGCCAGCTAATGCAGGTGCCCAAAGATCGGCACCCAGAAGGAGGCAAGAAGAAGATGCTGACGCCAGTCCAGGTAAGTATATTGAGTAAAAGAGGTCGTAAACCCGGGGGGGGGGGGGGGGGACAAAGGCTTAATGAGCTAGTATGCATAGCTCATTATGAAATACTTCCCTTAGAACGAAGCTGTCTCAGCGCTGCCCGCACACCGCTGAGACGGCTGACATCTTCCCCAGTGTTTCTTCCCGCAAGCAAGCGGGGAGTCACCTGTTAGTGGCAAAAGCTCTGAAGGTCCATCACAGTAAGCTGAACCTTCAGAACGCATGCGCCAATGATGTCATCCGCTGCATGCACTCTGAATATCTCCTAGACTGTGCAAGTTTAGGAGATATTCACAGTACCTACAGGAAAGCCTTCTATGTTTTACTTTGCCCCTTGTGGAAGACTCAGGTAAAGCAGGCTGAACAGGCCAGCTTTGATATTGCTCCTGGCACAGTCCAGGGTGCAGTTCTAATGTTCTTGAGTGGCCCTGTGTCTTTGTTGAACATGTCTGAGAGCCGTGTGGGAGACATTTATGTACAATTGCAAAATTGCCTTGCTGCAGGGCAGTTACTATTTAATGTATATTTGTTTAATAAATGCATGCAAGTGGTTGTGAAGGTAAAAGGTTCTTTACCTTAACCACTTGCCGACTGCTCACTGAGCTGCTACTGCGGCAAAGTGACTCGTTATCGTCTGGCGACGTAGACCTACATCACTAGACTCTCCCCTCTCTCGGCGGTGCGCGCACGCCGCCGGAGGCTCGCTACCGCTGTATTCAGACACAGCGGGAGTCGGGCCAGGGGAGGAGAGGCAGTGATCACCGCTGCTCTTCCCCGATTGTTGGGGATCGAGTAAGGAAATCCGTCCGCTTGTGTAAACAAAGCGGGCGGATCTCCTATGTGACAGACAGTCACAGATTACAGGATTCAGCATAGCTGAACCTGCGATCTGTGTCTGTGTCACACAACCCCCTCCCCCCACACACGTCAGTAAGCATGAGGCATACATTTAACCCCATGATCACCAACAGTGTTAACCCCTTTCCTGCCAGTGTCATTATTACAGTAACAGTGCATATTTTTAGCACTGATTACTGTAGTAATGTCACTGGTACCCCCAAAAATGTCAGTCAGGGGTCCGATCTGTCCGCGGCAATGTCGCAGTCCCGCAAAACAAAATCGCAGATCGCCGCCATTATTAGTAAAAAAATAAACAATAAAAATATCGCAAAATATAGCCTGGTCAGGAATGGGGTAAAATCTTCCGGTCTTAAAGCGGTTAAAAATAAGCTCATTGAGAATTTTTTTGTCAAAGACATGTAGCTAAATACATTTTGGCCTAAATATATGACAAAAATTGAATATATTGGATATTTTTTAACTGTAAAAGTAGAAAATGTCAATTTGTTTACACAATTTTCGCTCTTTTTTTATTAATATAGCAAAAAATTAAAAGCGCAGAGGTGATAAAATACCACCAAAAGAAAGCTCTGTTTGTGGGGAAAAAGGGACGTAAATTTAGTTTGGGTACAGGGTTGCATGACCGCGCAGTTGTCAGTTAAATTCACGCAGTGCCAAGTTGCAAAAAGTGGCCTGGACGTAAAGCAGGAAAATCCTCCGGTGGTAAAGTGGTTAATGCATCCTCTGCATTAAGGTAAAAAACCTTTAATGATATCTACAAAGGTTCTCAATTACCCAAGAAGAGGAGAATTGGGGCTGCTCTGTGCAACACTATTGCACAGAGTTGGTAAGTATGACATGTTTTTTTTTTTATTATTATTATTTTTATCCTGAACTTTAATGATGTATTAATGAATACAGAGCTGCATTTGTTTCTGTGTTTTATATCTTTCTAGAGTTAAAATGTAAGTTATTTGTTAAAATGAACCGAATATTACAAAGTATCAAAAAGAATTATATATATATTTTTTTACCAGGTATCTGAAAGGGGATCATTAACCTCTGAGGAATTTGCCAAAATTGTGGGAATGTCTGTTCTTTTGGCCAAAGAAAGGTATTTTTATTTGTTTTACCTGTTAACAAATTTGACAGAAAGATAATGATGATTAAAAGCCCAACTTCAGCCAAAATGTCCTATTTAATTTTGAATAGAGCAGGGAAGGGTTGAAACTTCTGCCCAAATTATTGCTGTCTGTGTGTCTGGACAGAAGGTGATGAGAAAACTCTCCAACACAAATTAGTAGAATGGTTTGAACGTCTGACAGTTTTTTAGTTCCAAAATCATTTTTATTTACACTTCAAGGGAACAAAGAAAAAAAAGGACAAGAACACATCGTAACATTGGTGGGAGGCACAAGGCTTCCCGTATACAAAGTAGACAGAAAAAAAAATTGAACAAATCTTGCGCACAATGGAGGGGAGAGATTTTCTCTTATTTTTCGATATTTGCTCTCGCTTTCTGCTTTGTCTGAGGACAGGAGGTGAGGGAAACATTCTCCAATGGGACACACAGACCAAAAAAATGGCTTTAGATAAACTTCTAGGGCTAATTTACACAAGCTGACATCTTTGCATTTGACCGGTGACTTGGAGGTAATGCGTGAACCTACTCACTGTTTGTTTTTATCCTTGTGGGGAACGCTTGAAGAGCAACCACTTGCCCAACACGACCTGTGGTATAATTTGTGCCATGTTGTGGTAGCATGAGCCAATTTGGCCAGTAGCCATGTTGAATAGCGGGGCTGGGTGATCAGTAGAGATGCACCAAAATTTTGGCCTGCCAAAACATATCGGGCGAAAATGGGGTTCTGCCGATAGGCGAAAAACGTGTCCATAATGCCACCAAAAGCACACACGATTTTGCGGCGATTTCACTGCGTATTTTAGGCGATTTTGCCACAGATTTTCAGCGATTTTTACCTCAATTTTTTACTGTGCTCTTGGTTTGTTTTTCATAGGTCACGTGGCTTAAAAAGCGCATCTAAAACATAACATGGGGGCATTATTGATGTGTTCTTGCTGTGTTTTCAATGCATTTCAATGGGAAAGTGCGTTTTTTTTTTTTTTTGCAGTTTTTTTTAAGTGACCAAAAATGCAGCAAGCAAGATTTTTAACACCACAACAGAAGCGCAACGGACCAGTGTAAAGACATACATAGGATTTAAAGGGATACATTTTTCTTGAGCCTTTCTTGCACTAAAGGGGCCAGTAATGGCTGACAATAAATTCATGTTCATTTAAATTCATGGAATTAATTAAAAAGCTGAATATAATACAATTATAAATGAAAGTATAAATATTTTTTAAAAACTGTCATTTTTGGTTTTGGTTTTTGGCCAAGTGCATCCTGCATTTTCGGTTTCGGCACCAAAATTTATATTCGGTGCACCTCTAGTCAGGGGTTAGACTATTGCTAAAGCCTGTGCACATCAGTTGTGTTCAATGGGGGCTAATGTTACTTTCAAAAAAAAAAAAAGTTCACATAGACCCACCATTCCTGTGCACATTTCCCATTGTGAATAATAGATTCTGACAATCTAAGGCACGCATAAAGGAACACAAAACAGATGCTAATACTACTTAAAGTGGTCCTAAACACTAAAGTTTTTTTTCTTTTTTTACCCTAATGCATTCTCTGCATAAAGGTAAAAACCCTTGCACTGCCTGTTACCCCCTCCCCCTCCCTAACACTTACCCAGGTCCTTTATCGATCCAGCGCTGTCTGGCTGCAAGTCTTCTCTCCCCTCTTCCTGGTCTCACAGGATTTGCTGATAGCAGGAGGGGCCATTAGCTCCTGCTGCTGGCAGTCAAATCTAGTATGGGGGAAAGGGGGTGGGGGGGCTGCTCTGAGCCATGCTGTATGTGTGTATATGGACAGACACAGCCCTGCTCAGGAGCGAGCCTGAATATGTACCCCATAGCAAGTTGCATGTGCAGAAGAGATGGAGCCGGGAGTGTTGGCAGAGGACCCAGAAGAGGTGATGAGCAGGTAAGTATAAACCTCTGTATTTATTTTATTTTTTTTCACTTTAAGGTGGCCATACATGTTTTGATATGATAATTCAGTCGATCATTTGATGCAACTAAAATGATGAGGGATCTTAACCCCTTCCCATCCGCGCTACAGCCTATATACGGCTGCAGCGCGGACTCAAATTTTCGGGAGGCCGTTTTTAAACGGCCTCCAGTGACACGCCCCCCCGCGCGCTCCTGCGAGCGCGCATCGGGGGGAATCTGTGTCGGCCGTGTCCCTTGGACACGGCCGATCACAGATCGTGGTGAATGGCCAATCACAGCGGCCATTCACCACGTGATCAAGCCGTCCAATGAGAGATGATCTCATATGTAAACATATGAGATCATCTCTCATCGCCGGCGCTCCTTCCTCACACAGACACTGCAGTGTGAGGAAGGAGGGGGAGCCGACAGCCGCTGGGGACACAGACAAATGTAATCAGGGCACTGATCACCAGTGCCCTGATTACTGAAGGTAAAAAAACACACACACTGCCCCCACCATCAGTGCCCACAGTGCCCGCCATCAGTGCCCCCATCAATGCCCACAATCAGTGCCCATAGTGCTGCCAGTCAGTGCCCATCAGTGCCTGCTCATCTAGGCACTGATGAGCACTGACTGGCAGCACTATGGGCACTGAGTGTGGGCACTGATGGTGCTGCCCATCAGTGCTCATCAGTGCCGCCCGTCAGTGCTCATCACTGTCACCCGTCAGTGTCCATCAGTGCCATCCGCCAGTGCCCATCAGTGCCGCCTATCAGTGCCGCCCGTCAGTGCCGCCTCTCAGTGCCCAGCAGTGCCACCTCTCAGTGCCCAGCAGTGCCACCTCTCAGTGCCCAGCAGTGCCATCTCTCAGTGCCCAGCAGTGCCATCTCTCAGTGCCCAGCAGTGCCGCCTATCAGTGCCGCCTATCAGTGCCGCCTATCAGTGCTCATCAGTGCGGCATATTAGTACCTCCTCATCAGTGCCCATAAGTACCACCTCATCAGTGCCCATAAGTGCCACCTCATCAGTGCCCATCAGTGCAGCCTATCAGTGCCCATCAGTGCCGCCTCATCAGCGCACATCAGTGAGGGAGAAAAATTTATTTTCAAAATTTACTCGCAGAAAATAAGAAAAACTTTTTTTTTTTTTTCAAAATTTTCTGTCTTTTTTCTTTTTTTTTGTAAAAAATAAAAAACCCAGAGATGATTAAATACCACCAAAAGAAAGCTCTGTTTGTGTGAAAAAAATGATAAAAATTTCATATGGGTACAGTGTAGCATGACCGCGCAATTGTCATTCAAAGTGTGAGAGCGCTGAAAGCTGAAAATTGGCCTGGATGGGAAGGGTGTTTAAGTGCACAGTAGGCAAGTGGTTAAACCACAGGCTCTCTCCATTCAATTGATTTTGTGAGCTTTCAATTGATACAACAGCTGGCAAGTTGATTGGCCATGGCAGAATTTTATTAAGAGTTTCTTTTGAGATCGATCAAACAAAAATCTGTGCCTTTGTGTCAGGCAGCCGATTGTAATACAGATTGATTAAAGATCGGTTTCTGTATATAGATCATATTTTCAGTCGATACTGTACGTATTTCATTGTTCAGTTTTTTAATCAATAAACAATTACATGTTTGCTTTTTGCTCCTTGACAGAGTTGATCATTGTGTGGTTCTTTCTCTTCATCCAACCATGTTGTTGTTTTTTGCAGACTTCTGCTTGCAGAGAACATGGGACACCTCTGCCGGGATGACTCTGTGGAAGGGTTGCGCTTTTACCCAAACCTATTTCTGACGCAGACATAGGAAGCATTGGAGAACATGTTCTGTGTCATTTGCTGTGGAGCTTACAAGGTGTACTGTCTGTGGGTGATCATGTAAAGGACATCTAAAGAAAGTAAAAACTTATGAGGAACATGACGGTGGATTGAACTTCTCGCCTCTCAGCTATTTTTCAACTGCAGCCCAATGCAAAGTGCAATAGAGAATTGGGCATATCACCATTAAATCACTGAAAAAAAAGATTACATTGCCAGCTATGTAGAGAGAGTCCATCATACGCAGAATACTTGGGTGGGAATGCTCAGATTGAAGCTGCTTTCCTTCGTCTTCTGGATTGAAGGCTGGTTCTGGGACCCTGAAGTCAAACATTCTTTGCTTTACTGCAGGCAGTATGATTTTGTTGCCAGGAGTCAGAGAATAGTAAATTCTAACAGTGGCTTCTCACACAGGTATTATCCTAAATGATCGATTCCCTTCAACTTCAAAGAAAATATGGCTTCCATTCCTAAGTATATTCCTGTGATCTAGCAGCCTGCTAAAAATGATCATCTCTAGAGGATAAATCTGTCCTGGAAGAAGTCATGTGGCTTGAAGTTTAGTCTCATATACTTCATTGGGTGTTGTCACTACAAGGCAAGACTGCGGTGACGTGGTGGCTTTACTGGTTGTGGTAGACTTTCTGATTCGTATGTCATGTGTAAAAAGAAATATCAGTGTTGTAACTGATATCCGCAATAAATCATTCTTTATATCAACTACAAACTGTTAACTTTATATTTTTTATGCTTTAAGTATTTTGTTGTGCTGTATACTACAATTCTGAGTGTTCAGTAGTCCTTTATTTCCTTGGCTACATCCTCCTTAGGCTTAAAGTGAAACATTAGCCATTGTAATCAGTTAAAGCTTTGCATAACAGCAGTATCCCCTACCTGCCCAAAAAGCGTCTATTCACACAGGGTGAAGACGTACACATTCCTGTGCCTGCATCCCCATATCGGTGTCCCATTCATTTCTGTTGGGACGCGTGGCTTCACAGACATGGATGCTTGGGAATCCGCATCTTCATGCAATCATGTGATATATTGGAACACAGCAGCTGTGTCTGTGCAGCCACGAATCCCTATGGAAATAGATGGGACACCATCATGGGGATGCATGCAACACCTGTGCAGCCTGTACCGGTAAAAGACAGCCGTGCATGGGAGACAGCTGCATGTCTACACCTTGTGTGAATGGACTCTTAGAAGACACTTATTGGCCTCTAAAGCACGCTTGCTTAGTTGTCGTCATGCTGACCCGCTGTCTTCGGTATATTCTAAGAAACAAGGTGGAGTCACTGACGTTTGACAAGAATGCCAATCTTAACCCCTTCACGCCTAAGGGTAAAAACAAATCTTAATGCCGAAGCACAATTTTGCAACTTTGATGTGTTATTTAAACATTGCATATCATCACTGTAACTTTTTGCATCCAGGTGGATTATACATACATATATATATATATATATTTCATGACAAATTGGGATTTCATTTGTTGGTAAATGGTAATGGACATCTCTTGATTTTTTTATATATATATATATATATTATAGAAAAACTGGCCCAAAATAGTAAAAAAAATAATAAAAATTTTAAATGTAACTGTATATTTCTTGTTACTACCATAACCTACTACCACAGAACAACCCAAAATAAATTATCCTACTCCAGACGACCGCAGCGATACCACATATATGTATGTTAGTTGCGGTATGTGCTCAAAAACAATAGTGCACATTTTGCTTTTTTTATCCTATCTAAAACACACAGACAATGACACAAACTGACACTTTTTATAAAAATTCATGCCCAAAATCTACTGAACATGACCATTGATCCTTACTTGATGCAAACACTGTGAGTACTGACTTAGATCAAACCTTGATCTATTTTTTTTTTTTTTTTCTTCTCTCTGCAAGGAAAGAGAGATATATAATGTGTTTCTCCCCTCCATTCACAGATAGCAAAACACAACACAGGGGCCGGCTTCACAGTGACTTATCACTGTGATAGCGAATCAGAGGCTATCATAGCGATCAGGTGACCCGGAACTGGGAGATCCAGGTCTCCCGCTGAGAACCCGGTCTCTGTTCTGGGAGCAACCTGTGCGGTGAGCTCCCAGCACAAAGACAGATATGCATATATACGGCCCCAAGCAAAAAAGCCCAGTCCAGTGTGTTCCGCATATATATGTTACGTCGGTATGAAGGGGTTAAAGTTGAACTCCGGGCACAAGCATTCATTTATATACATGTCCTTCTCAAAAAATTAGCATATTGTGAAAAAGTTCATTATTTTCTGTAATGTACTGATAAACAGACTTTCATATATTTTAGATTCATTACACACAACTGAAGTAGTGCAAGCCTTTTATTGTTTTAATATTGATGATTTTGGCATACAGCTCATGAAAAACCAAAATTCCTATCTCAAAAAATTAGCATATCATGAAAAGGTTCTCTAAACGAGCTATTAACCTAATCATCTGAATCAACTAATTAACTCTAAACACCTGCAAAAGATTCCTGAGGCTTTTAAAAACTCCCAGCCTGGTTCATTACTCAAAGCCGCAATCATGGGTAAGACTGCCGACCTGACTGCTGTCCAGAAGGCCATCATTGACACCCTCAAGCAAGAGGGTAAGGCACAGAAAGAAATTTCTGAACGAATAGGCTGTTCCCTGAGTGCTGTATCAAGGCACCTCAGTGGGAAGTCTGTGGGAAGGAAAAAGTGTGGCAGAAAACGCTGCACAACGAGAAGAGGTGACCGGACCCTGAGGAAGATTGTGGAGAAGGACCGATTCCAGACCTTGGGGGACCTGCGGAAGCAGTGGACTGAGTCTGGAGTAGAAACATCTAGAGCCACCGTGTACAGGCCATAGGCGTGCGCACGGGGTGTGCCTGGGCACACCCTAATCACCCTGTGTCTGTTAGTGTAGGGCCGGCTGCCTCCCGAGATCTCCATCTTTGGCACTGAGGGTAGTGAGATACTCGGTGGAGAGGCAGCTGTGCTGTTGGCTCCAGCAGACAGTGAGGCTTGCCATGTGTGTGACACTGTCAGGTAATGTTACTGCTTGCAGGGAGAAAGACAAGCTGTCAAAACTCAGCGGTGATGTCGGGGATGGGCGGGACCGAACAGCTATCAAACACCAGCCAATGGGATGGGGTCTGGGCGGCTGCTTCATTTATGTGGCCCCTGCCCCTTTCTTAAGCAGCCCAATCATTGGCTGGTGTTTGACAGCTGCTTGATCCCGCCCACCCCCGACATCACCGCTAAGTTTTGACAGCTGGTCTTTCTCCTTGCAAGCAGCTACATGACAGTGACTGTGTCACACACACAGTGGGGTACCAATAGGGGGGCGCACTGGGGGGGGTATCAGCCAGCGTCCTCTGAGAGATCCTGTATGGCAGTGTGAAGGCAGCTGCAGTGGCAGCTCCTTCAATCCATGCTGCAAGCGGGGGGCGGAGACGCGGCAGGAAGAAAGGGGCGGAGCCTCGGTGGGAAGGAGGGGGCGGAGCCTCGACGGGAAGAAGGGGGCGGAGCGTCGGCGGGAAGAATGTGAGTGCCCATTGCCCAAGTGTGTGTGCTCTGTGTTGGATAGGAGGAGGATGGGGAAGCTGCATATAGAGGAATTCATCCTTCCCTATCCTTCCTGCAGCTGCTGAATAACTGATTGTCCTCCTCTCCCTCCTGCAGGAAGAATGGTGAAAGATCAATTCCTCTATATGCAGCTGCCCCATCCCCCTCCTATACAACTTCCTTTGCTGGCCCCCCAGTGCTCTCTTAACCCCCCCTCCAGTGTTCTTATCCCCCTCAGTGCTCTTAACCCCCCCCCCAGTGCACTAGACCCCCTGTTCTTAAGCCCCCCCCCATGCTCTTCAGCTCCCCACAGTGCTTTTTATCTCCCTCCCCCCTATGCTCCCTGTCCCCCCCCCCAGTGCTCTCCACCCCCCTGGTTTTCCCTGCCCGCCCCCCAAGTGCTCCCTGTCCCCCCCAGTGCTCTCCAACCCCCTGGTTTTCCCTGCTCGCCCCCCTAGTGCTCTCCACCCCCTGCACCTTCCAACCCCCCTACAATGCTTTGCAAACCCCCTCTTAATTCTCTCCTGTCCCCCCCGCGCACCGTGCCCTTCACCTCCTCCAGTGCTCTCTGCTTCCCCTGTGCTCTCCGGCCCCCTAGTGCTCTTCTATCTTCTATTATGTCCTCAGTCTCTGAGCATCTTCTGTATCACGTCCGTAGTCTCTGACCATCTCCTGTATCATGTCTGCAGTCTCTGACCATCTCCTGTATCATGTCTGCAGTCTCTGACCATCTCCTGTATCACGTCTGCAGTCTCTGACCATCTATTGTATCACGTCTGCAGTCTCTGACCATCTATTGTATCATGTCTGCAGTCTCTGACCATCTACTGTATCATGTCTGCAGTCTCTGACCATCTCTTGTATCATGTCTGCAGTCTCTGACCATCTCCTGTATCATGTCTGCAGTCTCTGACCATCTCCTGTATCATGTCTGCAGTCTCTGACCATCTCCTGTATCATGTCTGCAGTCTCTGACCGTCTCATGCCAAGGTTCGCCATCACTGCTCTATGTATATATATACACGCATGTGTGTTTGAGCTTTGGGGTGCACACTCTAATGCAATAGGCTGCGCACGCCTATGGTACAGGCGTGTGCAGGAAATGGGCTACAGGTGCCGCATTCCCCAAGTCAAGCCACTTTTGAACCAGAAACAGCGGCAGAAGCGCCTGTCCTGGGCTACAGAGAAGCAGCACTGGACTGTTGCTCAGTGGTCCAAAGTACTTTTTTCTGATGAAAGCAAATTTTGCATGTCATTCGGAAATCAAGGTGCCAGAGTCTGGAGGAAGACTGGGGAGAGGGAAATGCCAAAATGCCTGAAGTCCAGTGTCAAGTACCTACAGTCAGTGATGGTCTGGGGTGCCATGTCAGCTGCTGGTGTTGGTCCACTGTGTTTTATCAAGGGCAGGGTCAATGCAGCTAGCTATCGGGGGATTTTGGAGCACTTCATGCTTCCATCTGCTGAAAAGCTTTATGGAGATGAAGATTTCATTTTTCAGCACGACCTGGCACCTGCTCACAGTGCCAAAACCACTGGTAAATGGTTTACTGACCATGGTATTACTGTGCTCAATTGGCCTGCCAACTCTCCTGACCTGAACCCCATAGAGAATCTGTGGGATGTTGTGAAGAGAAAGTTGAGAGACGCAAGACCCAACACTCTGGATGAGCTCAAGGCCGCTATCGAAGCATCCTGGGCCTCCATAACACCTCAGCAGTGCCACAGGCTGATTGCCTCCATGCCACGCCGCATTGAAGCAGTCATTTCTGCAAAACGATTCCCAACCAAGTATTGAGTGCATAACCGAACATAATTATTTGAAGGTTGGCTTTTTTTGTATTAAAAACACTTTTTTTTTATTGGTCGGATGAAATATGCTAAGTTTTTGAGATGGGAATTTTGGTTTTTCATGAGCTGTATGCCAAAATCATCAATATTAAAACAATAAAAGGCTTACACTACTTCAGTTGTGTGTAATGAATCTAAAATATATGAAAGTCTAATGTTTATCAGTACATTACAGAAAATAATGAACTTTATCACAATATGCTAATTTTTTGAGAGGGACCTGTATATGCATTATATACAGTTGTGCCTAGAAGTTTGCAACCCTGGCAGAAATCTTGAAATTTTGGCATTGATATTGTAAATGATCATGCCATATGAATGATCATGACAATTATGTATTTTATTTAAGGATAAGTGATCATATGAAGCCATTTGTTATCACATAGTTGCTTGGCTCCTTTTTAAATCATAATGATAACAGAAATCACCCAAATGGCCCTGATTAAAAATTTACATATTTACAAAAGTTTGTATTTCTCTTTCGTTCATTGATAGACACAGTTCCTGATATTCATAACCATTGGCGTATACTGCTGTAAGATTCTGGTACCTCCGGTACCCTTAATCACCACTTTCTCTGTAATGCGTCCCACCTTTCTCTTCAGGTGGTACGCATATACCTTTAAGAACGATGATGTCACTGCTGAGCGCCGCAGAGCGGCTATTTCAACTGCCGGCGGTCTCACTCACATTGTTCGTTCAACCGCATGGTTGGTTCGATCAAGCCATGTCAGAAGCAGCCTACCTGATGTTACTCGCTCATGTATCTCGCTACCTGGACTTGTTTCACTCACTGATCTTGTATCTCGCTACCTGATCACTCCTGGCATACCGCTTCTACTTATGGCTATCTCTCCCTACCTTCCTGCCTTGTTATCCACATGCTTTCAAGCCTGTCTCTCGATCGGAACCTCCAGCTATTCCCTTTACCTGGAGCAGACCGGAACCTCGCTACTGATCCCTGTATCTCGCTACCGGATCATTCCTTATCTACTGGACCTCTCTAAACTACTAACATTCCAAGTGATAAGTACCCTGCAGGGGAACCCTCCATAACCTTATTGCACTATCTACCTATGCACATTAAGAACTGTTACTACCTATCCATACTATCCTATCATCTGCACTGTTACATAGATTGCTAGCTCTTGAGCCTACTACCATCTATCATCTGCACTGCTGCATAGATTGCTAGCTCTCCTGTCTACTACTATCTATCCTTGCACTGGGTTAGTCTATCCTGTACTTGTCATCTGCTGTCCTCACCACCTGTTAGCATACTCGATACTAACCTATCTGCATTCCTAAATACCATCTTGAACTCTCCTATACAAACCTATCAAGTGATTACCATCCTTGTCACTGTTCACACCTGTCCCTTCAGCACATCACCTTCATACTATCATATACATCCTATCACTCCAGGAACATCTCATTGAGTGTGTATATATCTGTATGTTGAAGCTGACAGGCCCACGGTGATGAGTCCTGGAGAGTTGGATCTGGTATTCAACACATCTCTACATGACTACTGAGTGGAGATTTTGCAGCTGCAAATCCAGCCTATACTAAAAACGCAGGATCGTTACAGATTGAACGAACCTTAAAAATGGATTCAGCAGAATTACCCACTCAAGTGACACAATTAACACAACAAGTAAAAGCGTTAATACTTGCTCTGACTGACGTACAAGAAAAGAATCAGACTCTGACACAGCAGGTAACCCAGCTCTCACGGCTTACTGCTGTTCAGCCTCCTGAACCTAAAATAAACCCTCTAGTGTCTGCAGTCTCTGACCATCTCCTGTATCATGTCTGCAGTCTCTGACCATCTCCTGTATCATGTCTGCAGTCTCTGACCATCTCCTGTATCATGTCTGCAGTCTCTGACCGTCTCATGCCAAGGTTCGCCATCACTGCTCTATGTATATATATACACGCATGTGTGTTTGAGCTTTGGGGTGCACACCCTAATGCAATAGGCTGCGCACGCCTATGGTACAGGCGTGTGCAGGAAATGGGCTACAGGTGCCGCATTCCCCAAGTCAAGCCACTTTTGAACCAGAAACAGCGGCAGAAGCGCCTGTCCTGGGCTACAGAGAAGCAGCACTGGACTGTTGCTCAGTGGTCCAAAGTACTTTTTTCTGATGAAAGCAAATTTTGCATGTCATTCGGAAATCAAGGTGCCAGAGTCTGGAGGAAGACTGGGGAGAGGGAAATGCCAAAATGCCTGAAGTCCAGTGTCAAGTACCTACAGTCAGTGATGGTCTGGGGTGCCATGTCAGCTGCTGGTGTTGGTCCACTGTGTTTTATCAAGGGCAGGGTCAATGCAGCTAGCTATCGGGGGATCTTGGAGCACTTCATGCTTCCATCTGCTGAAATGCTTTATGGAGATGAAGATTTCATTTTTTAGCACGACCTGGCACCTGCTCACAGTGCCAAAACCACTGGTAAATGGTTTACTGACCATGGTATTACTGTGCTCAATTGGCCTGCCAACTCTCCTGACCTGAACCCCATAGAGAATCTGTGGGATGTTGTGAAGAGAAAGTTGAGAGACGCAAGACCCAACACTCTGGATGAGCTCAAGGCCGCTATCGAAGCATCCTGGGCCTCCATAACACCTCAGCAGTGCCACAGGCTGATTGCCTCCATGCCACGCCGCATTGAAGCAGTCATTTCTGCAAAAGGATTCCCAACCAAGTATTGAGTGCATAACTGAACATAATTATTTGAAGGTTGGCTTTTTTTGTATTAAAAACACTTTTTTTTTATTGGTCGGATGAAATATGCTAATTTTTTGAGATGGGAATTTTGGTTTTTCATGAGCTGTATGCCAAAATCATCAATATTAAAACAATAAAAGGCTTACACTACTTCAGTTGTGTGTAATGAATCTAAAATATATGAAAGTCTAATGTTTATCAGTACATTACAGAAAATAATGAACTTTATCACAATATGCTAATTTTTTGAGAGGGACCTGTATATGCATTATATACAGTTGTGCCTAGAAGTTTGCAACCCTGGCAGAAAGAACTGTTACTACCTATCCATACTATCTTATCATCTGCACTGTTACATAGATTGCTAGCTCTTGAGCCTACTACCATCTATCATCTGCACTGCTGCATAGATTGCTAGCTCTCCTGTCTACTACTATCTATCCTTGCACTGGGTTAGTCTATCCTGTATTTGTCATCTGCTGTCCTCACCACCTGTTAGCATACTCGATACTAACCTATCTGCATTCCTAAATACCATCTTGAACTCTCCTATACAAACCTATCAAGTGATTACCATCCTTGTCACTGTTCACACCTGTCCCTTCAGCACATCACCTTCATACTATCATATACATCCTATCACTCCAGGAACATCTCATTGAGTGTGTATATATCTGTATGTTGAAGCTGACAGGCCCACGGTGATGAGTCCTGGAGAGTTGGATCTGGTATTCAACACATCTCTACATGACTACTGAGTGGAGATTTTGCAGCTGCAAATCCAGCCTATACTAAAAACGCAGGATCGTTACAGATTGAACGAACCTTAAAAATGGATTCAGCAGAATTACCCACTCAAGTGACACAATTAACACAACAAGTAAAAGCGTTAATACTTGCTCTGACTGACGTACAAGAAAAGAATCAGACTCTGACACAGCAGGTAACCCAGCTCTCACGGCTTACTGCTGTTCAGCCTCCTGAACCTAAAATAAACCCTCCTCTAGTGTTTACAGGTGATCGGAAAAAATTTAGTGAATTCAAAAACGCATGTCAATTGCTTTTTTTGTTAAAACCTCGTACATTCCCCACTGATCAAATAAAAGTCTGTACCGTTATTTCATACTTGGTGGGTGATCCACGGGCCTGGGCAGACTCTCTCTTTGAGAATAATGATCAGATTCTCAACAGCTATTCCTTATTCCTAGCGGAACTCGCTAGTTTATACGATTACCCCAATAGGCAGAGTACTGCTGATATTCAGTTGAGGGCCTTAAAACAAGGAAGGAGACCTGTAGAAGACTTTGTATCTGAGTTCAAAAGATGGACCCTTGATTCAGGGTGGAATGACACATCTTTGCGAACTCAATTCAGACTCGGGTTATCAGAAGCTGTTAAAGACGAGCTCGCCCGAGCGGATTTACCTGGCACCTGGGAGGCCTTGATACAACTTAGTATCAACATCGACAGACGACTGCGAGAAAGAAGGGCTGAAAAGATGGGAATGCCATTGTCTAGTCCTTCTCAGATTTCGGCCGTTGACCCTACTCCCATGGATGTAGGAACCATACGCCCACCTTTAACGACTACTGAACGAGCTAGAAGAACATCCAGAAATCTCTGCATGTACTGCGCATCCTCGGATCATTTGATAAGCACCTGTCCCCTTGTCCGCAAAAAAGAGGGTGAGTGTTCACATGTCTTGCTGGGAGGATTAACGACTTCCTTTTCTAACCCCTATCTTTTTGTTCATTTAATATTACAGTGGGACCAAACTAGGATCACCACCAAGGCTATGGTCGACACTGGATCTTGTGGAAACTATATTGATACACGCTTTGTTACCTTAAATAAAATACCTATTATTTCAAAATCTAAGCCTGTTTCTGTTAGTTTCATTAATGGTATTCCACTGTCTTCTGGTCCAATCACCAACCAGACACAGCCACTCCTTGCCACTACCAACGAATCACATGTGGAGACCATCACCTTTGACATACTATCCTCACCCCATTTTCCTATTATTTTGGGACTTCCCTGGTTACACACACACCAACCAATCATAGATTGGAAAAAACGGACTTTGGTTTTCCCTTCTCACTATTGTGAGAATACGTGTAACCTCCCATCTTATGGGAAGATTCTGTCTGTGGTGTCAGATGAAATTGCACCACTATGCTATCAGGATCTGTCCGAAGTGTTCCTTGAGAAAAATGCTCAAGTGTTGCCTCCCCATAGGGTTTACGATTGCACTATCGATCTACTCCCTAACAGCAAATTGCCTTTCGGTCATGTTTATCCCCTTTCACAGGATGAACTTTCTCATCTCAAGGAATACTTGGATGAGAATTTGACAAAAGGGTTCATAAGACCCTCTACTTCTTCCACTGCTGCAGGACTTTTCTTTGTCCGCAATAAGGATTCCAGTCTCAGGCCTATTATCGATTATAGGCAATTAAACACGATTACGATAAAGGATCGCTATCCTTTGCCGCTCATCCCTGAACTTATTGAACAGGTGCGTGGGGCTACTTATTTCACCAAATTAGACCTGAAAGGGGCATACAACCTAATCCGAATCCATGACGGGGATGAGTGGAAAACAGCATTCAGAACCAGATACGGACTATTCGAATACCTTGTGATGCCATTCGGGCTATGTAATGCTCCCGCAGCTTTCCAAAGATTCATAAACGACATCTTTAGAGACTTACTTGATGTCTGTGTTGTAGTATACCTAGACGATATACTTATTTATTCTCGATCTTTGCCTGAACACATAAAACATGTAAAACTTGTGTTGTCCAGACTGCTCTCACACAGACTATATGTGAAATTAAAAAAATGTCTATTTCATAAAGAAGAAATATTATTTCTAGGATACTTCATATCCAAAACTGGAATTAAGATGGATATGAGTAAGATATCCTGTATTCTAGACTGGCCTATACCAACAACTCGTAAGGCCCTACAGCAATTCCTTGGATTCTCGAACTTCTATAGGAAGTTCATCAAGAACTTTTCCGCTATTGTGAGACCTCTCACACAACTGACAAGTATAAAAAAAACATTCAAATGGTCAGAAGAAGATAATCAAGCTTTCTGCTTGTTAAAATCAAGCTTTACTTCTGCTCCCATACTACGCCATCCAGACCCATCCCTCCAATATATTCTAGAGGTAGATGCTTCAAATATGGCAGTAGGAGCAGTTCTCTCCCAACGACCAACAAACACTTCATCACTCCACCCAGTTGCTTTCTTTTCAAAATCACTAAGCAGCCCAGAGGTGAATTACCCAGTGGGTGAAAAGGAGTTGCTTGCCATAAAACTGGCACTGGAGAATTGGCGACATCTGCTCGAAGGTACCCAGTTACCAATACTCATATATACAGATCATAAAAACCTTCAATACCTCCAGACTAACAAGACTCTCTCCCACCGGCAGGTACGATGGTCATTATTCTTTTTAAGATTTAATTTCCTAGTGACCTACACGCCTGCAGACAAAAATAAAAAAGCGGATGCGCTATCACGATTAACCGAAGATAACTGCGCCGAAATCCCTTCCATTCCCATAATACCCTATGAACGCATTATTGGTGTTGTCCGTTCCTTGAAGGAAGAGATTTTGCACAGTATAAGAATGGATTCACCTCCACCACAACTAAGTACTGATGCAGAAGGCTTCCTCTATTACAATGACAAACTCTACATACCCCCTACTATGCGCACCAAGATCTTGGAGTTATCGCATGATGTGCCCATGGCAGGACATATGGGTATAACGAAAACCTTTAATTTGCTCACCAGGCAGTTTTGGTGGCCTGATATGAAGACGTCTGTACAAAAATTTGTTTCTTCATGTGACATCTGTGCAAGGTCCAAAATTGACACTACAAAACCATCTGGTCTACTCTGCAGTCTACCAATACCCCAGGTTCCATGGGAAGTTGTGTCCTTAGATTTCATAGTAGAACTACCACCCTCTAAAGGATTTAATACCATCCTAGTGTCAGTGGACCACTTGACAAAGATGGCACATTTCATTGCTATCCGTAGACTACCTTCATCTAAACAAACAGCGGAACTACTGATGAAACATGTGTTTAAGTTGCATGGAATTCCAAAAACTAAATTTTGGCAAGCACTTTGTCAAATTTTACGCATTGAGCGAAAGCTCACTTCTCCCTACCATCCTCAGACCAACGGACAGACTGAAAGAGTCAACCAGTGCATTGAGCAATATCTACGTTGCTACACATCATACTTGCAGGATGATTGGGTGGATCTCCTTCCTCTAGCAGAATTTGCTTACAACAACGCAACCCACAGTACTACGCAGCAAAGTCCGTTCTACTTGAACTATGGGTTTCATCCCACTCTTCTTCCACCACGCATCCTGCCATCGAGTAACCCAGTAGCCTCGGATTACCTTACCCAAATAAAAGACTCTTTGGGTTTACTCAATACCACTATATCACACGCTCACAGTCAACAAAAAAAGTACTACGACCTTCGTAGAAGACCTTCTCCTCAGTATGCTATTGGGGACCTTGTTTGGCTATCGACAAAGAACTTAAGATTAAAAATCCCTAGCAAGAAGCTTGGACCTTTATTTTTGGGACCCTTCCCAATTAAAAAACTTATCGGAAAAGCTGCAGTACAGCTCACCCTACCAGCAGATCTCAAGATCCATCCCATCTTCCATGTGTCGCTACTGAAGCCCCATGTTCCTAACCAAGGAATAAGGCCTACCATCTTGCCTCCACCTCCAATACAAGTTGAAGGCGGAAAAGATTCTCGCATCCATAGAGGAAGACTCCAGTATCTCATAAGATGGAAGAACTATGGACCCCAAGACGACACCTGGCTAGATACTTCTGATATTCATGCGCCTAGACTTATACGGAACTTTCACTCGAAACACCCAGAGAAACCTGTCCTATAGGCCTTCCGGAGCCGGCCTTAAGGGGGGGTACTGTAAGATTCTGGTACCTCCGGTACCCTTAATCACCACTTTCTCTGTAATGCGTCCCACCTTTCTCTTCAGGTGGTACGCATATACCTTTAAGAACGATGATGTCACTGCTGAGCGCCGCAGAGCGGCTATTTTAACCTCCGGCGGTCTCACTCACATTGTTCGTTCAACCACATGGTTGGTTCGATCAAGCCATGTCAGAAGCAGCCTACCTGATGTTACTCGCTCATGTATCTCGCTACCTGGACTTATTTCACTCACTGATCTTGTATCTCGCTACCTGATCACTCCTGGCATACCGCTTCTACTTATGGCTATCTCTCCCTACCTTCCTGCCTTGTTATCCACATGCTTTCAAGCCTGTCTCTCGATCTGAACCTCCAGCTATTCCCTTTACCTGGAGCAGACCGGAACCTCGCTACTGATCCCTGTATCTCGCTACCGGATCATTCCTTATCTACTGGACCTCTCTAAACTACTAACATTCCAAGTGATAAGTACCCCGCAGGGGAACCCTCCATAACCTTATTGCACTATCTACCTATGCACATTAAGGACTGTTACTACCTATCCATACTATCCTATCATCTGCACTGTTACATAGATTGCTAGCTCTTGAGCCTACTACCATCTATCATCTGCACTGCTGCATAGATTGCTAGCTCTCCTGTCTACTACTATCTATCCTTGCACTGGGTTAGTCTATCCTGTATTTGTCATCTGCTGTCCTCACCACCTGTTAGCATACTCGATACTAACCTATCTGCATTCCTAAATACCATCTTGAACTCTCCTATACAAACCTATCAAGTGATTACCATCCTTGTCACTGTTCACACCTGTCCCTTCAGCACATCACCTTCATACTATCATATACATCCTATCACTCCAGGAACATCTCATTGAGTGTGTATATATCTGTATGTTGAAGCTGACAGGCCCACGGTGATGAGTCCTGGAGAGTTGGATCTGGTATTCAACACATCTCTACATGACTACTGAGTGGAGATTTTGCAGCTGCAAATCCAGCCTATACTAAAAACGCAGGAGCGTTACAACTGCCCCCTACAAGAGTAGGACACTAGGCAGAAAAGAATTCTGGCTACACCCATGGGCATTCCCAGGGGGTATACTCCCTCTCTCTGCTATAGCCACTCAGTTTTTTTTCTGCCAAGTTAGCAGTAAGGCTCTAGTTCCTTGCTGGAATCCTTGGTCCTGGCAACATTTTTTAGATAGAACATTTTTTCCTCCTGGATTTTTCCTGTGAGATCTACAATCAACTGCCGGACTGGGCGAAGGGCTAGATAATCTAGATCCATCGGTCACCCCAGTCTGGCCAGCGAGCATGCACAGACCTCAGCTCTGCGCTAGGTCGGCCGCGACATAACCTCACTGGACGGGGGCTGGCCTGCGAGTTAAAGGCGTATGACCGGGTCTGAGCCAGAGTTGCAGCGTTCCTCCTGGCCAACAGCCCCCCATTTCGATTGGGAGGGGTTCTGTTTGGAGCGGTGCCCACCTTGTTCCTGGTATGGTGAGAAGCTGCCCCCCTTCTCCCCCTGGAGGGTTATGGGGTGGACATGGGCCCCTCGGGACGGTCGGACCCCCAAGTTCCCCTCCTTGCCGTAGGCACCACCCCCTTGCCAAGTCCCTCATCCTGTCCCCTCTCTACCCTCCCCCCTCCATGCTGGAGCTGTTTGTGTGGTCTGGCCACTTTCCCGGGATGGGGACAGGGCGCTAACTGGCGATGGGGGCTGGGGGGGTGCAGCGCCGGCGACCAGATGATCGAACCTGCCATGTTCCTTCTCATCCCTGGTGCTGACTCCTGGATCATTTTACTTTCTGATCGCCGCACATGTAGTGCAAATTCTCCCGGTGGCTGCAGGTGGCTGTTTCTGTGGGTGGTGAGTCTGGTGGGGTCCTCTCCCTCTCTGTTGAGGATTGCTTGATGCTTTGTGGTACTGCCAGCATGGTGGGGGTTGTCCCTTAGCAGTGTTTTACAGTTTTTGTGGGGTCCCCCTGGTGACTCATGGAGTCTTTGGAGCACATTTCCCCACCTGATCCCCTCTCTGAGGCTGCGGGGCCCTCCATCCATCCATGCACTGACGGCGGTCCTGGAGTCCCTTGTGTCCCGGGTGGAGGTGGCTTGTGGGCGACTGGCTATCAAAAAGCACCCGCCGTCTTCCCCTGCCTCATCTGTCTCATCAGATCCTGAATCTGATTTGGCTGCCGCGGACGTGGGTCACTCTGCTGGATCTGCAACCACGCGCATGGAATCCTCTGATAGTGAGGATGATTCCTCCACATCTGCAACCACGCACGAAAAGGCGCTGGTGGATGCACTGATTGTGTATCTGTGCGTGAGACCCTGAAGATGGAGGACGCAGCTAAACCTGTGACGGAGGCTCAGCTGCCCTTTGGCACTCACAAGTCATCCAGAGCGGCAAAGGGGTTTCCTTTCCCTGCCTATTTTGACAGAATTGTCGCTAAAGAGTGGGGACGAGCAAAGCGTCCCCGTGGGGTGCCTAAGCGCTTTACTAGGCGTTACCCCTATGAGGCGTCCCTTCTTAAGAAGTAGACTGTCCCACCGGTGGTGGACCCTCCCATTTCCAGATTAAACAAGGCAGCCACGATTCTGGTTGAAGAGTCCCTGGCCTTTAAGGATCCGGCTGACTGGAAGGCGGAGGCTGTGCCCGCACTATGGTATTCACCATTGCCCTAGTGTCCCAAACTCAGACTGAGTTGGCTAAGCTTTTACGCCATGACCTGGAGGGGAAACCGCTCCCCCCTGCCTTTGCAAGCTTGCGGACCAGCTGGTCCAGGGACTACAGTTTATCTAAGATGCAACTTCCCTGATGGCACGCCTCTCTGTTTGGCAGTGGTCCTTTTGGCGTGTCTTTTGGCTCAAGTGCTGGTCTGTGGATCAGACTTGAAAAAAGCCCTTGACTGATCTTCCTTTTCAAGAAAATTGCCTGTTTGGAGCTACCCTGGATGACATCATTAAAGGTCTCACAGGGGGGAAGAGTACTTTTCTTCCACAGGCTATTAAGCGCAAGGAGCCTCGTTTGTACACGTGGGTCTTCCTTCTCAGCTCATAAGAAGTTTTATCGTCCCTCAGGGTCGACTGACAAGGGCTCGAAGCCTTTCAGGGCCTCTTCTGGAGGATCCAATCAAACCTGGGCTGGCAAGCCAAGATCGGGCTTCTCCAGACCTGTGGAAAAGGCTCCTTCTGCAAGGTGTGCCCTCACCCGTATCAAGGGTGGTGGGACGTCTTTACTGGTTTCCGGACCCATGGACTTCCCAGGTGCAAGACAAGTGGGTCCACAAAGTTATTCGGTCTGGCCACAAGATCGAGTTTCGCTCTTTTCCCCCGGCAAGGTTTTTTTCTTTTCAACTTGCGCCTGTCCCCAGACTGCTTAACGAGCCTGTTTGGGTCGCTGTAAACAACAAACAAACACAGGGGCGCACAGGCCTAGTGCATTATCCTTTGGACAGTTTATTTAAAAGTAGAAAGTTTAAAAATACTCACAAACGAGTTCTTTGTTAAAAGCATATCACATAAGGAACGCAGTCCTCAGTAAATGGATCCGAGGGTGAGTTGTCCCTTGAATTTGTGAAGGCTAACGCGTTGCAAGGCTTAGCCTCTTCCTCAGAGCCTCCTGAAATTGCAGGCTGCAATTCGTCTCCTGCTGTCCAACATATGGTTATCCCTCCGGACTTGCATGTGGGTGCTGGGCCTGATGGTGTCTACCTTCGAGGCGGTTCTGTTTTCACAGTTCGGGGAACAAAGGAGTCCCTGATACTGGGCTACTTGGACGATCTCCTTCTGCGAGCGGAGTCTCCCTCTGCTCTGGTGGAGAACCTGGAGATCACAATATGAACTCTGCGGGGTTTGGCTGGATTTTGAATTTTTCAGAAGTCTGCACTGCTTCCGCCCACAAAGCTAGAGTATTTGGGCCTGATTCTGGACTCTGCCTTAGCCAGAGTTCTCCTTCCTCTGGACAAACTCCTGAAATTGCAGGCTATCCCAAGGACTGATCTTCCATCTTGCTGTCTTTGACGGCTTGGCTGTTGAACACCAGGTACTGAAGGATAGAGATTTATCTAAGTCGGTGATTCCTACACTGTTGAAAGCTAGGAATTCTACTTCTAGGAAGGTCTACCGTCGTACGTGGAAGACGTACATTCCGTGGTGTGAGTCTCTTGGGGTTCCTCCTCGCTCCTTCTCAGAGGCTCGGATCTTAACTGTCCTTCAATGGGAGGTTGAACAGAAATTGGCCTTGAGTACCATCAAGGACCAGGTATCGGCTTTGGTGGTCTTCTTCCAACGACCTTTGGCCACACACTCCCTGGTGCGTACCTTTCTTCAGGGTGTCCGACATTTGGTTCCTCCAGTGCGGGCTCTGTTGTCGCCTTGGGATCATAATTTTGGTGCTTTCAGCTCTACAGAAGCCTCCATTTGAAAATATTTGGGAGATTCCCCTGCTTTTGCTGTCCCAGAAGGTGGCCTTTTTAGTGGCTATTACCTCTGCGCGCAGGGTGTCAGAACTAGGGGCGTTATCCTGTCGTTCACCTTTATCTGGTGATTCACGGGCATAAGGTGGTTCTTCGCCCCTGTCCGTCGTCCCTTCCAAAGGTTGTCTCTGATTTCATTTGAATGAAGACATTGTGTTGCCTTCCCTGTGTCCCAGGCCTAAACATCCAAACATTCCAAAGGAAATTGCTTTGCAGGCCTTGGATGTGGTCCAGGCAATTAGGGTGTAGCTGGACCTCGAAAAGGGTCGATCAGACAGATGGTGGTTCATCATCACGGGTCAGGTTCCTCCTTTCCCTGTCAAGGCACACTCTACTAGGGCGCTTAGTGCCTCCTGGGCCTTCCGTCAACAGGCGTCAGTGACGCAGGTTTGCAAGGCGGCCACTTGGTCGTCGGTGCACACTTTTACAAGGTTTTATAAAGTGGATGTGTTGGCATTTGCAGATGCTTCTTTTGGCCACAAGGTTTTGCAGGCTGCTGTTAAGAGGACTTTATCCTACCTGTGTGAAGGGGGGAGTTGTAGTTTACAGAAGATAACTATGAAGGGAGATAACATTGTTTGGTTCAGAGACAAGCACACTGCAGTCCTGGAAAGATCTACAGGTGTGTCTGCATTTTCTGAAAATGTTGTTGCAATAAGAAAATGAATGCAGCAACCACATCAAGGAACTGATAAGTTGCAATATATTAAATTTTTTTTTTGTTGGTTTATGTATCCTTTAACCTGTTATGGACTGCCCCATGCAGATATACTGTGGAAGAGTGGCCCTCCTGCGCCGCTGGCGACCCGCTTTTGCTGTGATTGGACAAAGCAGAAGCCAATTAGTGGGTCCGGCGGCCAATCGTTCTAAAGAGAGGCAGAACGGCAGACTGCTGTTCTGTGAGAGGGGAAGATGGAGATCTTGTGTTCCTGCTAAGCAGGAACACAGATCTCTGTCTTCCCCCCAGTCAAAGCACCTCCCCCACACACAGAAAGCACTCCCTAGGAGCATATTTAACCCTTTGATTGCCCCTGATGTTAACCCCTTCCCAGCCTGTGTCATTAGTACAGTGATAGTGCTTTTTGTTTTAGCACTGATCACTGTATTTGTAACACTGGTCCCCAAAAAGTGTCACTTGGGGCCTAATTCAGTATAAGTTTGTAGTAGAGCTGCTCACTTCTCCAGAAATAACTCCAGCCTAAACTCATTGCATCCTAATTAGGTAAGTGGCTGGAGTTAAACCATCAACTAGATGCTTTAATGAATTCGGAGTTGGAGTTAACTTAGACTGAATTCGGGTTTGGAGTTAACTTAGGCTGAATTTGAGTTTGGAGTTAGCCAAATTCCCTTTGTGTTTTTCATAAAAGGAAATTTGTCTATTCTGAATCACTATTACACAGCAATGTCATTTATTATGGTTTATTTTAA